>NC_068364.1:80450901-80750901 GCF_020536995.1 Dreissena polymorpha
TGCCATGCCGTGGCTACGCAATTGATTCGACGAGAAGCACACATTATGTAAATTCGTGTTTCGTTAAACATTTGGAAATCTTCATTATTCATACTCTATTTAAAACGATAAGATGCAACATATCATCATGCGTATATGGTGTCTGTTCATTTAAGAAACTACCAATATGTCCTGGCACCCAACGTGATCCGACTTGAAAACGAGGAGACCCTGCTTGTTGGCATTCTTGGGAATGGAAGGAATCAGCTCGTTACGGTATGTATTTATATAATAAGGTATACCATCAATTTAAATTTCATCTACACATATTACAGTATTGTTCTTACTCACTGTCATAAAACAATTTATAAATGTTAACTTGCGTTATGTTTTTTACATTTGCGAATGCTACAACAAACGACTCTCCAGATGTTCTTCTTAAGCTGTAAAACTAGTGTATACAAAAAGCATTTGCATGACATGTTTTCGTATACAAATATGTTCAAAGCATATTTAAGATTTAAATAAAATCAAATAAATTATTTAGCAACAAGGACAATAAATAAAGCTATACGCTGCAAAAAAACCTGTATACGTGTATAGTTTCATTAGATTATATTCGCATCAACATAAACAAACCTATTTTCCTTTCATTTTTCAATTAACAAATGTGTCGAATGAAGCACAACGTAATTATGTACACACACGTATTTAACAATTTTGTTTACGTTGTTTACATTAACTTTATCAAAATCGAGCCTTCTGAACCAAATAATATATTAAAGTCTGATAAATGATCTACTTTTAAACATAATAAAACATGGTTTATATTTGGAAATTCAATTTAAGAGTGTTTTTTAAATGAGTCGCGTTCTGAAAAAACTGGGCATAATGCATGTGCGTAAAATGTCGCCCCAGATTAGCCTGTGCAGTCCGCAAAGGCTAATCAGGGACGACACTTTTCGCCTAAATTGATTTTTGCTAAGAAGAGACTTCATTTAAGCGAAAATTGTCGTAAAAACGGAAAGTGTCGTCCCAGATTAACCTGTGCGGACTGTACAGGCTAATCTTGGACGACACTTTACGCACATGCAGTATGCCCATTTTTCTCAGAACGCGTCTCAAATAATCGGAGTACGCATAATACATTTTGAACGTTTGGTGTGTGTTTTTTCCACTCACTGAGCGTTTGCAGATGTTGTTGTTATGCGTTAAGCTCAACAGCACAAACTGATATTACGCAAGTTAACATTGTGTACAATTTATAAACCTCTGAAATGAAATAAATACAGCACACCCTTTCTTGCGCTTAATGTGTCCAAACTCGTCGTAATACGGTATCATATTTTATTTTGCTGTTCATGTTTAAATCGCTAATGGAGTTCGTATAACAGTTCTCAAACGCTCTTTAAATATCGATGGTCTTGAACTCATTAAATAAATAAAGCTAATAAAGTAGGATCCGTTTATGACGTTATTAAAATGTTAAGTCTATTCCGCACATATTTTAAAGCCACGTTGCTTGCCAAACTTAGTTTCGGTTTATCACTGGCGTGCCAAGAGTGCGGATTACATTATCGGCAGTATCATCCGTTGCGAGATATATACACACAGGTTGAATTTTTTCAAACTGCAAAATAATTTTCCCAACGTTCAAGGCCGTTGTTGATAACGGAATTACGATTAATTGCATTATAAGTAAGACGCCGAATTACAAAATGTTATGATGTAGCCAAAACATTATATATCTTTTATAACAGGTATACTTTGAATATATGAACCAGGCGATCTCCAGGAAAGAAATAATGATAGCAGATGCAGGCAAGTTTGTGAATGTTACACCTTTGTGTTTGTTCGTTGCTCAACCAATATTGTAACCACTTGCCACTTTGGTATACTAATGATAACTAATATACCCGTAACAATCAAGTTACAGTTTCTTTGTTTTCATTAATAAATCAATAAAGTTACCATGGTTTATGAAGATAGGAGTGGCAGGAGACGTCCTGAATATATACAAACCAACATCAATTAAATTAAAACATGTGTTGTGTCCCTCAAGGCTGTATGATAATACAAATACACACACAAATCAAAGCACTATAATTACTATTAAAACAAGTTAAAACAATAAATCAACTCACACAGATATACATTTCTAGACACTCTCCATCATACCATGATACAAACATATAACATAAACAAATACATACAAATGACACACTTAACAACTTATCACGGTTTACTTACTAAATATATGCTACTCACGACCCTTTTGTTCCTTAATTACTGGTGGGATAAGTTCTGACAGTTTAAATATGAATTATTACAAAGTGAATGTGGTAATTCAAGAATCGTTATTTTACCGATAGCCCGTATGTTTGAGTAATGAAATAAAAGAATAGAAGAAAGAATCGTCGATGATACGCACACATACAAAAGCAATAGTAACGCTTTATGCTATAACTAACTAATAATGAATTAATTCCACTTTTAGAGATATTGAATCAACTGGATTTCTGTTTACACCCCCAAATACGTTCTATGATAGTTGACCAACGAATAACTTGCGTTTGGAACAAACTAATACATCACTAACCGCAACTTTAATGTACAGGTTACACTATACTAAGTCTCTGAGCATAGTAACATTCTCCCCCTCTCCGAAAATCAAGTCGTCCCGACTTGAAATTTACCCATCAAAGTAACCTCATACTATCTTATATACTCACCATGTTACAATTTGAATTAACTATTTAATTACGACTTAATTACCATAATAAAGACTTTCAGTACTAAATAAAAAATACATATAGCACTCGCATAAATTGGATAGTTGGATCCGGATTTCCTCTTTACTGCAATAAAAATTAACGTTGGGCGCCAATGTAACCCAGCCAAAAAAAAAGACCGTACTAGGGATTGAACCCGGAACCTCCCGATTTCATATCAGGCAGACACTCTACCGCGTTGCTATAAAAGCTGGCTCATATAGCAAGGCCGCATCAGATCTCCGTATACCGAACCCTGCTACACACACCCCTCTAATTGAGAAATTTCCCCATGCCACGACAACTCAGGGACATCTTACACAAATGTAAGGTTTTCTACGTTTGGCGCCGATGTAAACCAACCAGAAAATCCCCGACAATACTGGGGATTGAACCAAGGACTTCCCGGTTCCATTTCAGGCAGACACTATACCGCGTCTCTATAAAAGATAGCTCATATAACAAGGTAGTGTAAGTTCTCCTAATACCAAACCCTGCTAAACAATTAAGAAAAAGTTTTTTGTAAAGTTTTTCGTGAGGTTTGAGCTGTATGCAGTTCTTTATTTACATTTCTTTCACTTAAAATGTCTTTATGAAAGACACATGAAACGTATATCTAGGTTACCTTTATATATATGTTCGTTAAAGCACATCCTGTCGAGATAACGGTTAAGGTCACTGCCGATGATTTGTTCAAAGACATCAATGATAGTCCGAACTTCAGAGAAAGACCGCGATCAATCAAATTGGTCTGCAACGGACCATACGGGACGCAGGTTCGAGATATCGCCCTTAGTTACACGCCAGGTTATCTGATCGTACAGACAGACAAACCTTTGTACAATCCGGAGCAGACAGGTATGTCAGATTGTTATGCATAAACTCATATTATAATACATGCAATAATGCGGAATGGTCTAGTCTTCTGTTTTCAGACCATCTTTATAATTTATAGCACACATGACATGTTTACTCTATAAATCTTTGATTTACTTGATCTCTAACACGATTTGTCTCCTTTCAATTCCGATAATGATTCTTAAATTTGACTTGATATTTCATTACAATCATACAGTCATTGACATTGTTATATATTAAGTTGTGTCTGCATTTCTATTATGAACAATACATTATTACACATATTCCTTTTTCAAATTTGTGTTTATCGGTAAGCACTAAATTTGCAGTAAATGTTCGAGTTTTGGCAATGGATGAATCTATGAAGCCAATCAAGGACAAGCAGTTGATCATTGACCTGATAGTGAGTAGATGTCAATAATTAAGTGAATAAAATATGATAAGTGTTTCTCTTTATCAAATTTACTTTTAGTTAGAGACCAACCTAAAAAATATAATAAAACATATTAAAATGTAATTGTTGTAGTAACTCAGGCAAAACCCAATACTAAATTATTCATTCACAAAATATCTATCGGTTGAACTATGAATATAATTCATAACCCAGTGTCTGTTACTTACTGTATATGTCAAAGACCGTATCATATTCTAGTTTGATATTATATAATTCTGCTTGCCTTGGCAGCATCTGCGCTTCATTAAATGCACTATCTGAATAAATGTAAAGCATTCATAAAAATATAACTAGTTTTTGGTGGCGGCATTCTTCAAATGTAAAAAAACTGTTGAAAAATATTGCGTTTTTTTTTCTTTCTTTTTTTGTTAAATCACTTGAATGTTGTTGTTTTTTTTAATTATTGTGCAAACACCTATATAAAACACAGCATCAAGCTCAGGTCGATAAATATAAATTTTAAATGACTAATGTTCACGTGTAAATGAATATCATTTATTGTTGTAGTTAAAGTTATAATAAGAAATACATGTTTAAGTATGTCAGTAATATTCTTAAATATCATAATATCATTACTCATCTTAAGTTTATAAATAAATATAACATTTCACGTTCATAAATATTTTATTTGGCTTGGACTTCATACATGTTACGAACACAATTTGGTTGTGTACTTTCACCAATTACTCGACTCTGTAACGGCCTTTTGCAGAGTCCGACAAATATGACTGTAGGCAGGGTTTACTTTGAACCTGGGGGAAGTAAAAATGGTTTCTACAAGGGAGAGTTTCAACTTCCGCCGTTTCCGGATTTTGGAACATGGATCATCAAAGCTAAGCTCGGAGGAAAGGTACATATTTGGACCTCCTCCTCCTCATCATCAGCATCAACATCATCATTACCATCATCGTCATTAGCATCATAAGCATCATCATCCGTCATCATCATCATTGTCGTCGTCAAAGTCATCGTCGTCGTTGTCGTCATCATAATCATCATCATCATCATTTCCATCATCATCACCATCATTCGTCGCCGTCATCGTTATCATTATTGTCGTCGTCGTCATCATCATCATCGTCATCATCATCATCATCATCATCATCATCATCATCATCATCATCATCATCATCATCATCATCATCATCCTCCTCCTCCTCCTCCTCCTCCTCCTCCTCCTCCTCCTCCTCCTCCTCCTCCTCATCATCATCATCATCATCATCATCATCATCATCATCATCATCATCATCATTATCATCATCATCAGCAGCAGCAGCAGCATCATCATCATCATCGTCATCATCATCATCATCATCATCATCATCATCATTATCATCATCATCATCATCACAATCATCTTTTAACGTTAAGTTTTATTTGACAGCTGTATATTTTTCATCATTATCATGATTTTCCTTGTTTATCTAACCCATTTTATCCATAAAAAAATAAATCATGAATATTAAATTGTGTTATTCTGCTCTAAATTATGTGACGTGCAAGGATGATCAACCTCTGTTTTATTATTTAAGCAAAGTTTACATAATATATTAAGGGGCGGAGTAATCACCACTTCGTCCCTTATCATATCTATAGATTGATCATGTATATAATAGCCAAACGGTAGCAAATGTGCATTTTCTGAGCTTAACAATTTCCTTTCAAGCGCTACTAAAACATGAACAATATCAGCAGAAAATTATATTGTTTAAAATGATAATATTCTCACTTATCTATAATATTGCAAACTGGTTACATGATTCACCTAAGTGAAATAATCAAGAAAATGGTTTGTTCCTAATAATTCATTATTCGCTTAATTTATTATAGTTGGAGACATATGGCATTTGTCCTATTGAAGTACGCGAGTTTGGTAAGTACGAGAAAATTACCTATTAATATCGTACAGCACGGACAAAATGCCCAACGAGCCGGTGGTACCGTGAATTATCAAAAATATATAACAAGCGTTTGGTAATTTAAATGAAACTATTACATCGTTGGTATAACTAATGTTAGCATTGATCATTTATTTCATGTCATAGACTATACAATACCAATCAATTCTCTAACATGTGATATATTGACAATCGCAAATATGACACCTACATACAAGACTTTAGCTTGTTTTATTTTGAAAGTTTTCAAAGGCAATATTAATAGTTTATTACCACACTCTTTTTGCTGGAGCATTTTCAAGCTTTCAAATAATTTACAGTTCTTCCCAACTTCGGTGTAGAGATTTCAACTGGACAGGAGTACATATTTCCGGACGTGATTAATATGGGTGTTACAGTATCAGCAAAGTAAGTGGTTTGCTTTAAGGCTAACGTGTTAGAATTTCGACAAATAGAATATATTCAAGATCTGCACGCATCGAGTAGATTTTATAATATTATGTTTGTTTTCTTTCCTTGGTTATATTTAATAAGGGCCGAATGCATTAACGGTGATCGATGATAAACCATGGTTCTTCTTCAACAGTTTTGTTATTGCATTTGTGTTTTGATTATTTGTAAGTCCTATATTGATTCTAGAAACTCGTTCGCCGCTGGCTAAAACTTTTGAATCGGTTTCTGGATCTTGTTTTTTGTTTTCAACATATGCACAGATATGTCTACGGCAAGCCTGTTGAAGGGAATGCAGGACTCGAGATTAACGTCCGAAAAAAGGGTTACGTGTCAGACCCGAAGCGTATTTTTACGATGGGGAGACAACAGGTAGAACATATGCATCAGCATACATTATGTCTTATCCGGTTTCTGTTGCAAACAGTTAACGAATAAAGCATTTGCTAAAGCTCGCCGTATTTTCTTGTTAAGCATAATCGGGTAAACGTTTTCCATCTCGGCCCCAACCATTTATTCTCTATGTTTTGTACATTCTCTTGACTTCGTTAGCAATTTGGTTATTTGGCTAAACTCAAAACGTTTGAATTATTTGACGCGAATGAAGAAAACCTATTTGAACCCGAGTTGTGTTATAAACAACAATTACAAATTGTTGGCAACACGCGAAAACGAACATGTTTGTGTTGCTCTAAGCGGTGTAGACAAAGTTAGGTTTCCATTCAGCCCATGCCTTCTGCTCAACAGAGCATTTGAATTCCATAATACTATTTGTATTTGTTGTAACAGTCCATGATTTGAATCAAGGTCGTTTGATAAACTTGATATTTGTTTTATTCTTTTGAAAATAAAACTACATGTAATCGCAATACTTAAATACTTAATTCTCAACGTATGCGCAAGCAATATGAATTACGTTTGTGTTTCCATGTGGTGATGCAAACTTGTATGGTATTTATTTATAAATCACACATGTACTAAATGTTGTATATCTAAATATTATTTGAGTTTAAACAGTTTCATATAGACAGTAATTCAAGTCTTAACATTTAGCTAAACAACGGCAAGGCATTCTTTGCGGTCGATATAAAGAAGATGCAAGGTCTAGGAGGACAGTTTCCGATGGACAGCGTCTTCGAGTTGTCATCAACAGTTTATGAGACAGCAACAGGAAAGGAAGAGTCGGGAGCCGATGATTCAGTGATGTTTGTCAACTGTCCTTTCAAGTTTGATTTATCGCGTTCGAAGACTACACACCGAAAAGGCCTCTCATACTTCATGCAGGTGAGGGTGCATGTATGCATTCTTACACAATGGGTTTTACCCTTATTGCTTGGGTTTCCAATACGTATAATGTGGTATTCCGTTAAAAGGCACCAATCTCACACCTCGTACCAACGCTAAATGGTTCTGGCGCTGTTTGTTGCAACATCGGTCTGTGTCGCATCCAAATAGAACCTTTTTGTAGCCAAATTGTGAATATTCTATCATACGAGATTCAAATAAACACATCAGTTTAATGATAGAATTATTGTGGTTTTAGGACAAAACGAAAATGCCCTGGTTCAAAATAAAAAAATAACAGTGATCATTCGTGTTATTTTTCTCGGTGAAACTGTAAAATGTCGTCGTTTAATTATTCCAGCAAACTTCGGGGTATAAACTGTTGGTTGTAAAAAAAATGAAATTAAAAACAATTAGTTTTTTGGTGCTAAGGTTATCGATCTCTTTTCAGTCACGCTCTTTTGTATGATCATGTATGAATATAAAACAATAATCAACCGAAACCAACAAATAATTTATATTTATGTTTTATTTATATAATAATATTAATTAAACGGAACACATATTCTAAAATTGCAATGTTTACTTAAATTGTTTTACTAAAACGATCATCATACTAATATTTCGTTACATACGAGCTATGGATTAACAGTACGAACTAGACAAATATCACGTAGCCATCATCCATGATTCTGACGCTTATATATGCTGATATTTTACTAAACAGTTAAATTGCTTTTGTAATGTTTGTAGACTACTCCACTAGTGCTGATATTTGGCCTTAAGCTGCCGTCTTGGTTGAAATAGCAATTGGCTATTGCAATATTGATAGGTAAAATGCTCAAAAGTAACAATAGTACGACTACATTACTTCCTAATTGCTACGTTTTGAAAATAATTGTCCTCCGCAGTGTATGTTTTAGTTGAATACAATATCACACCCACCCATCAATCTCCTGTAGAATCTGGTTCCATAGTGTTTGTGCTAATCGACATTCACCATCAGCATGGGGTCTCTCCGTCAATGTTTCGTCCCTGAAACCATGGGGAGGGAGGGTGGGTCTACAGAAGCTTCGGTGTGTTTGTCGATAGCTCTACTTCTTTCAGGCTGCATCATCTTTCCTCAGCCTCAATCAGCTGGACGACCGCTTTGCAGCTTGGCTTAGTTTCTGGATAGTCCGCAGTCGATCCCTGCCAGTAAACCCGACTGCTGTTATCAGTCGGAACAAGGAGTGTGCACAGAATCCTCTAGCGCATACTTCTATTGGGGACAACAAAGTACGCAAGCGTCTTTGGTTGCAAGCTTCTAGCAGCTCTGTATACATGGACTTTTCCCTCTCGTAGGCCTTATCGCATCTGGTTTCCTAAGGTACAGTTAACTCGATTATGATGAGTCGTGTCCCCGCCTCTTACCACAGCACGATGTTGGTGCTGAGGTTTGTCTGCACGACACTTGGGAAGACCAGCTTCTTGTCAAGGTCAACCTTCATGCTCCATGTCGGCTGTCTCTGTGCAGTTTCACCCGGCTTCACGATGTTGATCATCTTTTATCGTTGTCTGTACTGCGTTCCTTTTTTCCTTTCCTATTCCAGCCAATCGGCCACCTCTCCGAGGACATTGTCGCCGGCTATCTGTAGCTTCCTTGTGACAGAGCTGTAAGGCAGCAAGAAATAATATGTTCTAGAGTGCCGGGACGGTCACACATTTGGCATATAGGGTGTTGTATGAGTCCCCAATTGCAGAGGTTTGTGGGTGATGGTAGGAGGTTATAGACTGACCTAAGGAGGAATGAACATCTGATGGTCAAGATGTCGTTCCAGGTCAATTTCCTGTCAATGGTATTCCATGTTGCCCATGCTCCCTGTGTTCCCATTTCTACCGCTCTAGCTTGTCTCTCGTTTTCTTCCTGACTACTGCCTAGATCATGGCGAGCCTCTCTTTTTTGTCTGCTCGGCTCCACAGAAGTGTTTTTGTCGCGCCAATCCCCTAACGTACGCCAGCAGTTAACCTTACAATGTATCTGTGCCTGAGAGAATCCTCCGCTTTGCTGACAGTCTCTGTGGCCGACCATTTCCTGCTGGTGCGGGAAAGAATTCCTCATTCTCGTATCTGCGTATCTGGGGAGTCTCTTTGGGTGAGTATTAGTCTTGTCTTGGCTGTCTTGAATTCCTCCACCAGTCAGGATAGTGAGAGTTGAAGCTTGTTGCTCTTTCCGTACAGTCCTACGCTGGGGTAGGGGGTCATCATTTTTCCGAATTTCGGCTGTTATAATATTAAACACTAAAATACTAGCAAGGATCGGGTCAAAGTTTTTCGTATTTTGAAATGTTCAATGCATATTATATTCTGACAAGGTCATCTCGTTAGGAATAATTTGATACAATTATAATTTTAATAATTAATAATATAACTTTAATAACAATTTTCAACGCTGTCCTAGTTTTACATTTATTTTCCAAATGATTAATAAGTCGAGGTTATCAATTTGCTATATAATATTTTATCAAGTGACAATTATGTGGGGCACATGTTGAACTTTGGATGCTATTGATATACCTTAATATATAACCGAGCAATGCGATCGGTCATTTTGATTCCGGCTTCTTTCTGAAATGCATGTTCATGACTTGAATATCAACTTTATGAAGTCGTGTCTCTTATGCGTTTACATAAATGTGTTTTCAATATGTTCAAATGTTGATTTACTTTTACTCAATTATACAAAAAATAAATTATGTATGTATTTTAAATATATTATTGTGTATCGATTCTTTCACGAAACATGGAGGTTATTGGTAAGTTTCTAGACCCAAAACGAAGCGGTTGAGATGTGTTCACACTGCCATACTATTTACAGTTCTGTGTTGTTTTAGAAGGAGTATGATTTTGGAATCGTTTTGATATGACAATAATACGAAGGAACCGGAGATATAAAACGACATGGTACATAGCGTTTATTTGCAAATGTTTAGCGGCAGTTAAATTTGTTACGAAACTTAGCGTTCCATATGTGACATATATTGTCAGGTGTTTTTGCGATATTTATCTTTTGTTCCGAGATTAGGCTAAAGACTAAACACTTTTAAATGTGATTTACTATTTTCCATTTAAACATATTACACGTTTAATCGATTTTTTAAAGACAAATGTATCAAATATTCGTTACAAGATAATAATGAAAATGCAATTAATTATACTCTGCAGATTTACATGCTACATGCTAACGGTAAACCGGCCATTCGGGAGAGGTTTAGTCTAACAATCGACGGAAGCAGTCCAGAACAACATCGGACGAACAAAGATGGTTATTACCTGGCTCATATCCACGCTGTAAACCAGAATTTGGAGCGCAGGAAAATAAAGGTTCAATATAGTAACGCTTCAAACTATCAATCTCAGCTTAGCGTTCATATAAAATAATGTTATATCAATATATGAAATGCTAAATTATATTGTTTCAAAATACTATAAACGTAATATTTTTATTAATTTTGGTATCATTGTTCGATACAAATAAAGCCATTACAAGTTTTAAAATGTCTAAATGAATGGCTGTGTTCATAATGAATTGTTTTCCGACGTCACAATGTGAAGTTGTTTTAAACAATTCAGATTAAATAGTTAAGCGAGATGCTCAAATGCTAATTAAAGACATAAGCGAAAATAGATACAAAAGAAAATTTAAAACAATACGACGAAAATCTCTAAATGATTTTTTAACCTTCATAAAAAATGTCGATGATTCGAAAAAAGGAATAACACACTCTTTTATGGTTCAGATATAATCCGAAACAATATATGTAACATCCAATTAATACCAAAGGTCGCAAAGACGTAGTATTGGACGTAGTTGGAATAGTCACAAGGCTGTCGACCTAAATCTTGGGTGTTTTCTCACTCATGATATTTCCACCTAATATTGGTTCAATCTAGCAAATAGCTCGAGAATGCAAAAGTTTTAACTGAACTTATTTTTAAAAAAAACAAAGATATTCTATACAAAGGTGTTATTTTTCAAATAAGAACTCTCCTTGCTATTGCGAAGTCCTCGTACAAGAGAGAGGTCACTACACGCCATTATTTATTTTGTCTCTACGAGGCATAAGTATTTAATAAAATGTGCATGCATTGTTATGTATTTTATACATTTAAACCTTTTCGTAGACAAATTAATAGCAGCAATTCTTTATATCATCACAACATTTCTGAGTATGAGATGCCTTTGTTTAAAATGGTCAAGGTTAGAGGATATCACACTTCTTGAAAGCGGCATCATGTTAGAAAACGGTTTTATGTCATTTGACATTTCATTAAGCTATGGTTTGTGCAGTTGGATCTTTATGTAATGAAGAAATACATAAATTATCTCATTTGTGTTATGTCTAAATATAAATTCTTAGAGCATCGATCATAGTTAGGGTTAACGCGGATATATTTCTTGCCTTTATGACTTAAATGTTTTATATACGATCATAAAATGTTATTGTCCGCTTCTTATTATCAAAACAAAACATAATTACTGACCAAAGTCATTGAATGTATGGAACAACGTGAGCGTATGATATAATAGCTATGCATTGATATAATGAATATATGAACATTTTTATTTAGGTATATGCTCCAGCGTTTGAAAACTGTGCAACAGAGATAGTCCTTCAGCCATATACGGGTGTCAGTCAGATTGTAGTGGAAAAAGTAGAAAGAGTAAGTAAGCACAATAAGGTCACCAATCATTTATGCTAATTTTTATTCATGAATAACTGATATTCTTTTTGACACTTTTCAATAATTATATATTTATTGTATTAAAATCCATTTCCCCGTGTCAATAATCAGTGAAGCCCTAATATGTATTGTTTTTTTAATACACGAAGTGAGTATTACGAGTAAAGTGTTTGTATGTTCATCCTTTAGGAAGGCGCATCGTTCATTCAAGCCTACACCGACATCAACATGAACCAAGTGGCCCAATGTTCAGGCATACTCATGCTGGTGTGTTTTTAAACTGCTGTGTCTTCTTTTTTCTGACTGCTTTTTCTATGTAAACTTAAATGTGAGATTAATGCGCCTTAACGCAAGATACGCCCTGAGTTAAAGTTTGCATTTACATGTCCAATCCGGTGATTCTAGCATGAATGTATTGCTACTTGTGTTTCGTAATTTGTGTTATGTATAAAATATGGCAACTTGGCTAAAATACACGAATAAGTGATAATAACGATCTGGTAATGAAAATTAAGTTTCATATGATATGTAACATTTATAAAACGATATTATTAGTCGTTTAACTTTTTATATGCATTTTTCTGAAGTTAAGATCTATATACAACGGCTACTAATGAAAGCAAAAAAAAACACACGTAAATTTAAATATATTTATTTTTATTTTTTAATTCTGTGCTACAACCTACTTTCATAATGTCACATAATATTTAAATTAATTTCTATGTTACGCTAGATTTATTATATAAATATAATATTGCATACATACATTTATACAAATGACATGTGTATACAATGTAATCTATATAAGCAATACTTCAATAGAACATTTCATTAAGAAGTTGAAATTCAGCAGTTCTCACTTTCTTTTTACCATTAAATAACCTGGCTTGTTTTCATCTCATATCTTAAACTTTCACAAATATTTTAATTCTTACTGTAGATAACAGCTCGCGGTAAGATTGTGAAGACAAAGTACTTTCCACCTTCCAAGGATGTCTCTTTTAAATTAGAAACGGATGTTGTAAACAAGGTGTCACCCGTTGGCCGAGTGTTTGCCTTTTATGTACACAACGCACAACTAGTAGCAGACTCGTCTATTTTTCATGTAGATTCTAAATGCCGAGAACAGGTGAGTTGGTTTGTATACTCAAATGCGAAAATGACAACAGCTATGTTTGCAAAACATATGCATATTTTTGATAGCCATATATACATCAGTTTAATCCGATTAAGACATTTTGATATAGTATTTCCCCCATTTTAAATGAAATATTTATTTTATAAATTAAACATATGATAATATCCAGCAAACTTTATGCTTTTGAAATCCAAATGGTATATACAAATAAACTATATCTTAACATGGGAAATTCGTGTCATTCGATTACTTTCTTCTAATAAACACGATGTACAACCACTGAAATGAGAAAAACTGTATTTTGTAAGAATCGCGCCATTTGAAAAAAAAAGACAAACATTTAACGAGACAGCTTTTTTTCAAAATAATTGTTCATTTGATAAAAAGGCACTTTAGCAGTAACATACTATTAAATATGGAATGCCCTTGTCTTACAGCAAAATTTAAGTCGAACGCTTAAGAAAGTTGTATAGTTGTAATAAGAATACTTACAAAAACATTTACATATTGACCATGTTATACTATTCTGACAATTAAGCTAGAGCTCCATCCGGAGAAACTCGAGGTGAGAGCAGGTAGAGTTTCCAAACTTACTGTCACCGGGCCATCCGGAATGTGGGTGGGATTCAACGTCATCGACAAGGCGTTGCTGTTATTTAACAACAAAAACGTTCTAAGGGAAAATACGGTAATGATGCCCATAATGCTTATAAGAAAACCATGACCTGGTATTTGATGCTTTGTAGTATATAAGTTATACTTACTAGTGAACGATTGTCTGATCATTTGGCGCTAGATATAATTTACAAGATGCATATTATACCAAACATTTATGTTACCTATTCTCAATGATGCGTACAGCGTTGTCTGCATTTATGATACATTATCAGTATGTTTTCCGATGATCTCTGAAACTAGTTTTAAACCAAGATTTACATTTTCTTTGAATAAACAAAGCTATTTACGTTATAGATCATATGAAATTTGTTTCTGGTATTTATTGCTGTATGTTTAAAGGATATAAAATGTGATGCTATGTTACGCATTGAATTCGCGTAGATGATTCATCATTTTATGAAATATAGTGTTTTTTTTCTGCGTAACATGAATAAATCTCTGAAAATACAAAAAACTGGGATTTTTTGTCATTAAAAATGGGATTATTGTCAATGAAAGACAATTGAACAAAAATCAGCACCAATACTTTTACAAATCTTAAACTCGATAAATAAGCACAAACAACGTTTTTGCTATCGCATTGGTTTATTTCCTCATAAAAAGCTGGAAAAAAATCCCATAGACAAAACAAAAAATCGATTGGAAAACGAAAAATCCCATAGGAAAATGCAAAATTCCACGGAAAGACCAACTTTGAAAATAAATTTCATTGTGAACCCATAGCAATTTGTAAGCCAAAATAATAAATTATACACAAAATATAAAACTTTTATCGCGATCTTAATCTGAAGAAAGACAATTTTCAAAAGAACTTGAGTTTGAGAAATTTCGGTTTCGCAAAGTTTTTCCGGAGGCGGTTTAAAGTGTATATTCATCCTCTGTCACACTAGAGTAATACTTACACTAACATATTCCCCCAAACTACTGTAATGCTGATACTTTTTTTATTTTGTGAAAGGAATAAACTATAAAATATAAGAAGGGTCAAGTTGTCTGTAAAATGCGCAAATATTGCCTGAGAGTATTGTTCCCATATACACATCTTTCATGTGTGTTCACAACACATGCACTAAATGCAATATAGATGAAAACATGCCATTGATGAAATTAACAAACATGCTTTACAATTGATTATATACATTTGATAGTCGCCTTCTTTTTACAAACAACATACATATGTGTGACTATTTTTCATTATGTCATAGAATATGCATATTTACCAAAATGTGCGTATTTTGTCATTTGGATTTATGTCAGATGAAAGCGGTGACGTCACATCTCTAGAAATCAAACGTCTTTTATTCAGGGAGTGCTTATTGATTTAGGGCTCGATATAATTAACACGACATTTCTTTGTGTAATTGTATTTCATGAAGCTATACCCCATAAGTTTATGTCGCTTATAATTTATGCAAGTGAATACCTGAAATAACAAAGCATTTATATTGTAAGGGGGTACTATTCATATTTATTTAATAGTTATTCAGGAATATGGCAGCTCACGACCTCGGTTGTGGCGCTGGGGGTGGCACGAACAGCGAAGAAATATTCAAGGTAGATATAAAACTAATGTTTTATCAATATTAATATACCACCATCATAAAAAATAAATTAGTTTGATCATTGAACTGAACAGAAAAACAGAAGAAACGAAGTATAAACCGTAACTTTGCAGTTTGCGTTTTGTAGATCCTCTTTAAATACATCTAGTTCTTATTTTGTTTTAGGCCACTGAGTCGATAGTACGTCAATCACGCCTAAGTATTTCGACGTGCTTAAATTACGGAACTTTAACTCAGGAAATATCCTTCATCCATGCACTTGGAAAATGTACTAAACTTCTTTATTTGACAATTTATTAAATTGTTTAATATATGATAGTTCTTTAAGGCTCGTGTGTTTATATGTTGCGTTTCTTAATATCCCATCATATTTGGTTGACTTAAGTTCTATAACTATATCTACGTATGCTGTTCTCTTATCAAAATATTGACAGGAACAGTTACAGAGAAGTTTCAAGAAAAATACAAAAAACTCATAAGTCAGTATTATTCACATTTGGTAATGTTCTCTTACTGATATTGTCCAGTTAATATTATTTTACAGAACGCGGGTCTTACGATTCTAACAAACGCAAATGTGAACGAAGAACGTATCCAAAGGGAGACTGCTGAGTGTGCCGCAAAGAAACTGAAACGACGCGCTGTCTCTGACGAGAACGGTTAGTTGAAACTAAACTAGTTTTTTTGTTCTGTTACATACAACTAAAGTATTATACATTCTTGATATGTGAGTGCTTTCTTAAAACAAAACTTGACTTCAGATCAAGTATTTTTTAACTCTTTCAGGTTTGTATTTTGGTTCGAAGCCATTGTGCTGCGAAGAGGGCCGCCAGTATTCTTCGGATGTTATATCTGACTACGAAATGGAAAAGAGGCATTTCAAACGGGAAGTTTCTGAACCAGTTCCAGAAAGGGGTATGTTTTGTGGTAATCATTGAAAAAGCGACAAAACATAACAATACAACTTTTTTTTTAATGAATATATTTATTTTTATGATTATTCACCCATACAGACAAACGTTATTTCGACTAGGAAGCGTTCACATAAATTGTAGTATTTTCTCTATATTCGATCCATCATTTCTTCTTTGATTTCCAGGTTATTTCGAAAAAGGCGTTAACGTTCGAATTCGCTCGTTCGTGTGCAGAATGCAGAATTCATCCCATAACATTTACACAAATACACATGTTTAAACGCGACACGTGAATAATGCATATATATATATATATAATATTAACACTGTTAAATGAAGAATAGAGGAATTATAATGCCGCAAATGTTACTTATGCGCGTAACACCACGCGTATTCGGACCAAATACGCGTCCATACAATTAAATGCCTTATTGTGGAGGTAAAGCATTAACACTAACTACTCTAGCCGCAGGAAAGCATTGTTTTTCTATTTGTTCTTTCTTTGTTTAATTATAAAATATTAAAGTATTGGCGATAAATACATTTAATGACATTAAATACATTAAGTACAGTATTTACTTTCCCGGTTAAAATGTTCCCCTATTTTTTACATTAAATAAAGACTATTTTTTTTTTTTTTTTTTTTTTTTTTACCGGGAAGTCTTTCCTTACCCCTATTATGTGAAGTTACTTTGTAAATAAAAAATATTTGGTAACTATCCTACCATTGAGTAATATATCAGATGACGCTTAGAATAAATAAACGTGGGGGCTTGCTGAGCTATCCTGAACACAATGAACCTTTTTTATGTTAATAAACTAAGTTATGACTCATCTATCGAGAGTAATTATACTTAATGGCGCTTACCGTATAAATTATGATGGGTACCTGCGCTAAATTATCCATCCAATACAGTTTTCATCGTGTTTTTTTCTCGTTTTTCTAGTATAACAAGTACACAACGTGTTTAAGGAAAATGAACTCTTCATATATTTTTCCGAGTAATAGATCGTAAATCTATACACAGGCTGGTATGAACGCCTTCTAAAGGGATATACAAATTATATCAGGACTGTTGTATCAAGACGCCAACAGCGTAGATGTTAGATAAAATTGTGTGGTTTACATTGAGTCGATTATGCATTATCAAACATTTTCACATATCATATGAATTTAACATTGGCTGAATAGCAGGTTATTCCTTAACTAATTGTATTTCATATTTATCATTGTGGAATATTCAATAGGGAAAAGGTAAAATGAAAATACTCTGTGTAAAAATGTAGTATTGCTAGTTTGCGTTGTTGCTTACATGTTTTAAAATATAAAAAAATCAACATATTTTGAGAAATCTTATTTTTTACACAGAAGGGGGTATACAATATATTTATTGTTTATTTATATGATTTTTAAGCTTTTATAAAGCTTTCACACCAATAATAAAAATAATACAGTAATGTTTCAGAACAAAACCAATGATATCAAGATTTCAAGCAATGAAAAATATCCATTAAAATGTAACAGTATAGTACATGATTATATTGGAAGAAAGAATTGGGTGATTTCATAATATATGTCTACTTAACCATCGAAAAAGGTAAATATTAAGCTGTTTATAAAATAATGTTTGGCTTTTCAAAATACCAATATCTTTCAATAACGTTTGGTATTTAGCAACAAAAGATTAATGATGTTAAAAAACATATCACGAAAACGAAAGGTTCAGATATCCTAACCAATTTATCCAGATATGAATGCTCTACCAGATAATACCATACTGTGAAAGGTTCTTTTGACTGGTTAATTACCTATAAATTGGACAAAAGCAATATTATAGAAAATGACCTTATTTTTCAATTGTTGTTTATCAAGTCTTTTGGATCGGTAAGCCATTTCAAGCGTGCACATATTAACAATTGTTGGAAAAAGTATTAATAAGCTTAGTGTTTCTTGCTATCCCACTTTCGCCATGTTTGCTTGTCAAATTAGTTTGTATAATTGTATTTTACGACTAATGGGGTTATTTACCCTCGGGACTTCGGTTAAAAACCATTGGCCGAGCACACTGCTAAATATATATACTTTGCGTTAAAAAGGCCGAAAACGGCCATATGGTCAGCCCGATTGTACTAAATATAATATGGTACTTTGCAGTGCTGATGCGGTGCTTTATTAAAATATAATAATATAAAAATAGCTTTACTTTTAACAATTTCAAACGAAGAATATAAACGAGATACTCAAGAATCCAAGCATTTAATACTACGCTAAAAGAGACGATTTTCTATTGGTTGACTGCTTTATAAGAACTTGACGCTGATTGGTCGGATTCTGAGCTTGCAAAAGCAAGTAGATCAATCCGTTTTGAGATGAAAAATTTGCACAAAGGATGACCTTGACACTAAGTTCGCTATTTATAAACGTAAACAATGTAGAATTTCATGATGAAGTATATGCAACAAAAAAAAGGATAATGACATCCATTAGTATTTAAATATATGTGTATTTAAATGATTATTTTATATAGTTTAACTACTATGAAGCTGTTATATTATTAGTTTTTCTATTAGTATTATTATTTAATATTTTATTGATGTTTTTGTATTAACAGGAAAGAAAAAGAAAGAAAATAGCCCAATTTGCATAAGTAGTGATGATTGTTTAACATATGCTGCAATGGAGTTTGTTGGAGTCTTTTAACTTTGTGATCTGTGGTTCTAGATGTTTATAATATCAAATGGAATTACTTTTAATTATATATTATTTGAAAATAACAAAATTACGCGGATGTGTAATGTGTTTGAAATAAACAAAAGTGCACAGATATGTAATATGTTAAAAATAAACAGTAATATTAATATTTTATGGATACTCCAGATCACAAAGTGGTTCAATATTGTCACTATTTGTCTACATACATGATAACATCCAAAGATAGATGTAATATGATATGTTAGGAAACTGAGGCAATGTAGAAAGTTAAGATTTATGAACCTTAGCTATTAGGAAAGTTACTGTAGAGCCTGATTGAATAGCTCTCCTCTATGAAAGGGGTTTCGCATGTAAACATGCATTAATATAGATGTAGATATAGATATCACACAATATATTGTAATTTATTTTTAAATTGTATTTTGTATTGTAATTATTATTTATTTGAAAGTGTGGCTCAATGTTGAACACTTGCAGACAGGGCATATAGCCGTGATGCTCTAACATAAGACCCTGTCTGTATGGAACTTAAAGAGTATTGGGCTATGAAGAAGAAAACGTCCCCCCAGAGTGGCGTTAAGACAATATTTAAATGAAAGTCAATAGTAATATTTATATATTACAGTCAATTACTTACGTGTCGCCAAAACGGTTACCTTTATAGGGCCACATAGGAATTATAAAGTAAAACAATGTATTTTAAAGTTAAAAATTAAACAATACAAAGATGTGACTATATAAAAGTAGATTATGTACATTATTTACAAAGCTGCAAGCATTAATTAATAGGTAAAATACATGATGCCACCCTGGGGGGTTAAAAGAAGGAGAGTTTTGGAAGTTTAGGCTGGTGTGGGTGGGGGAAGCCAGCAGGGGTAGTACTACTGGGATGGGTATAAGGGAGGCAATTGTGGAGGAGAACTTTGATGATGGTTGTGTCCCCTGGACCAGAGGGAGTGTACGGTAAATGGAAATTACAAATGGAGAATAATGGCTAAAAATTTAGGACAATATGATGTTGTTATACTGAAATAATCCAGCAAAAATGGAATTGGTAAAAGAAATACCAAGTCATACTACGATGCAGGAAAAAAAACACAAGATGCTTTAATCCAACCTATAATACTCAATATATAGGGGATGATACAAGGTGAAAATAGTACAAAAGTACCTCATTTGCTAAATAAGCAAAATAACAAGTTAGACAGAAGTTAAGGACAACAAACAATCAAAAAAGTGTACATTATATACTATGACACTTAATATAGAAATTTTAAATATAATTATAATACCAAAGAGTTGGAAATACCCTTGAGAGGGCTAACATGGGTTTTGCAAGGTGTATGAGCCTGCACCGTGCACTCCTGTCTGACATGGCTCTTTGAGTTTGAAGAAGAAGGGGAGGGTGTCAGAGGGGAAGGGAGGGGTGCAATGCAGCCAACATACCCGGTTTACTGGACAGCCTCGTCCTTTCTTTTCAATAATAAAAACTGCTATAAAATATGAATATATTAAGAAATTGAATAATGTAATTGTTGGACTAACGTCATACTCATTTAAAAAATGTATTAAAATAAAGAATACCAGGTCAATGCCATTTGCCTGGTTTATAAAGGGCAAGGTGGCACAATAATCCTGTTAAAAACTAAAACAAAGTTGTGTCCTAGTGACACAAACCAAACATATTTACATAATTACAATAATATAATGTCAGGTCTGTGTAAGAATTACACTGTTTTAAGCAAAAACAGTCACTTGACTGTATAATTGGGTGGGTGTTGGCTGCTCTCCCTCCCCCAATGACCTAGATCTTGTCAGTTATCTGACAGTCTAGAAGGTATTTGGCGAGGGCAGAGAAGACCGGGCCCCTAGCTGCTCCCTTGGGGTCTAGCACGTTGGAAAGGTTGAAAACTAGTCCATGGGAGTGCAATGCAGCTTCGAGGTGGTCCCTCAGCGCCGTATGATTTTGACAGTGCAGCAGATTGTGGGGCGCAGTGAGGGGTTCCTGGCACCTAGGACATGCAGGGTCTACACCGAGGACATACTTTCCCGCGCCACCGGGTAATAGTGTGGTTCCCATCCTCAGGCGCGTGATGACTCTGTCAAGCACAATGCTTGCTGAGTATTTGTAAGGCGGCCTGAGGGTTTTCACGGGTCTGGTAAAAGTATGTCGACGGGAGGCCAAATTGTCAGTCCGGAGATTCCACTGACCCACGACAAATTTCTTTGCCAGGGAGTAGATCTCAGTAGGCGCCAGGGGTTCCCCAGCATCTACGACCCCCCTCAAGAGGCCCTCCTTAGCCCCCCCCCCCCTGTCAGCCTGTTCATTCCCACTGATGTTGACATTTGCTGGACACCATACTAATGTGACCTTTAAAGATTTATCAAGGCACTGTTGATGAAGTTCCAAAATGCTAGTTAAAAAATCGGGCCTAGATCTGCTTTTTCTGTTTTTTATAGACTCAAGAGATGACATTGAGTCTGATAAAATAGCAGTTTTAGTAGGTTTATCGACCAATATCAAGCACAAAGAGTATTTAATTGCCAAAAGTTCTGCTGTGAAAATAGAGAGATTGTTGCTGAGCCTGTGCGTTTTGGTAAATTGTTTTGAAGGAATTACAAAAGAGTTGGCTACCAAACCAGAGTCAGGGCATTTGGAGCCGTCTGTATAGATTTTTAGATGCTCAGCATACATACTATCAATGAGGGAGAGAGTTTCTGACATGATGAGGTGTGGCAAGTCAGTTTTTGTTTCTTTATTAGAGATAGATAGGTCTACATCAATGGGTCCAAGCGGCCGGGGGGGGTTGGAGGGCCTCAGGTCTGCTACAGGTACCTTGTCGAGGCCGGCATCTTCAACAAGGGTCCTAATACTCGCTCCAAATGGTAGGGAGACATGCTTACGCTTAAGTGTTTTCCCCTTGATGAAGGCGCCAGTCCCGACAAGTTTGTTAACAGGGTTTGAGCCATGCCGAGACTTAGCCCTGGCCCAGAAGTTAAGGGACTTTGTTTACGGCGCAAGTCAATGGGTAGTACACCGGCCTCCTCTTCAAGCAGTGCACCCGATGTACAGTTTAGGGCCCTCAGAGCTATCCTAAGGGCCTTATGTTGAATGGCATCAACCTTAGGGCGTTTGGCTTTGCACATGCATAGATCTGGGCTCCATAATCTAGCTTTGGACGTATAAGGGACTTATTGAGAGTTAAGAGGCTATTTTAATCTGATCCGAAACCTGTGCTTCTTAACATTCTCATTAAGTTTAGGTCCCTTTCGCCCCTTTCTGCCAAATATTTGAAGTGGTGAGTAAAGGTTAACTGTTTATCTAGGTACATACCTAGTAAATACTCCACTTTTTCAAAAAAGAATTTGATGCCGCCAAAATTCCAAAGAGTCCAAAGAGTGCTGAATTTGGCCCCAAATAATACTCCTACTGTTTTGGTTGGAAAAATTTTGAATCCCCATTCAATAGACCAATTCCATATGGAGTCTAAGCCTGCTTGAGCCCTCTTCTGCAGGCCTATCATGTTAGACCCCTTTAACCAAGTGCCTGAATCGTCGGCAAACTGGGAGATAACCATTTCTGAGTCTTTAACGGCATCATGTAGGCTGTTAACGACGAGGGAGAACAGAGTTGGGGATATTACGGACCCCTGGGGTGCCGCGGTTGGTTATGGCTACCTCTGATAACTCCCCATCGACCCTGACCTGGATTCTCTATGAAAGCTCTGTGGTAGTTAAAACAGTATCCAGTGATTCCATAGTCAGCTAGCTTTTTTAATATGCCAAAGGTCCATGTTAAATCGAAGGCGGCCTGAAGGTCCAAAAAAAATTGCTAGTACTGATTGCCCTTGATTTTTTGCAGATAGAATATCAAGTTGTAGTCTAGCTAGCTAATCAAGAGTGGAACGCCCCTTCCTAAAGCCAGACTGGAAGGGGTTTAGCATGTATTTTAGATTCCAATAAGTGTTCTAATCTTTTTTAGCCATAATTTCTAGTAATTTGACTGCGTGTGATGTTAAACTTATTGGACGATATGAGTTTAAGTCGTTTTTGTCCTTACCAGGTTAAGAATAGGACTCACTGTGGCCTGCTTTCACTCGGGTGGTACTGTGCCTGTCCTTTACACCTGATTGAATTGGTTAAACCATATTTTAAGAGTTATGGTTGGCATATTTTTAAACATTAAATATGCTATTTTGTCAGGCCCCGTGGCAGTAATGCTGCTGGTGTTAATGGTGCTTAATAATTCAGTTAATGTAAAAGGTAAATTGAGAGGCGTGCGGTTTCCCCCAGGCTCGTTTAAAATGTTATGGTGCTCCGTCTCAAACCGCTTTTGATAGTTCAAAGTTTCAACGGGAAGGTTTGAGTCACTGAAGACTGATTGGAAATGCTGTACCAAAGATTGAGCCTTTTCCCTTGGGGTGGTGGCAAATTCGCCTTTGTATTTAAGTAGCGGTACAAGGGTGAAATATTTTTTTTTAACTCTGTGAATTTTTGTGCCAAAAATCCCTAGTATTTTTCTTATTAATAATTGCTAAATCACAGAATTCTTTCCAATTTTGAGATTTTGCGTCCAAAATGACCCGCTTTGCTTGATTTTCGAGGTACCTATAATTAAGAAGATTATGCTCAGCGGGGTTCTTTTTAAGAATTTGTAATGCTTTTTTACGATCCTGTACCGCCTTGGAGCACGCCTCATTCCACCACGGGACCTTATATCTGACCTTAACCTTGCCGGAGGAGACCGGTATGCTACATTTCGCCATGGACAGAATCCTACTAGTTAAAGTGTTGCAGAACTGATTTGAGTCCTATGAGTGAATATCTGCAAGGGAGAGATCTGAAATAAGGTCCCTAAACTGAGCCCAGTTAGCTTTTTCAATAATAAATTTTTGCTCCCCTGAGCATTTGGCATCAGTTCCCTATGCAATATAGTTGAGCAGGGTAACCTGTTGTGGGAGGTGATCAGATTCCATTGTATCATTAACGGTTGCCTATGCAGACGCACTGGCTATCCTGGCATAAACAGCAGTAAGGTCAATGTGAGAGTTTAAACCAGTGGGTTTAAGTCTGGTTGGAGAACCGTCATTGAGCAAAGTAAGGTCTTGCTCGTCCAACCATTCTATTACCGCCCGACCTTCTGCATCTGAATTGTCGGAACCCCAAGCAGGGCGATGTGCATTAAAGTCCCCTGTGAATATTACATCATAGGGTCCTTTAATGGTCCTTAATTCCTTAAGGTAGTGCACCTCTAATGATTTCCCGCGATTTCTTCGAAGGTTGAAGAGCCTACTATTAGGTGCCGTAGCCTAGTGGTTAAGGCGATAGACTAGAAATCTTTTGGGATATTCCCGCGCAGGTTCGAATCCTGCCGACGACGTATACTTTTTTGCGACGCGTTTTATTTATTTTCTAACGTAATTTGATTTAATATGGCATATAATCTATATTTATTGTTAAATATGTTGCAATTTTTATGCACATTTTTCAATTATTAAAATTAAAACAACGTTATGGCGAAATTGGGTGATTTACTGTTGAAAATACGAACCATGCATGTTGCATTTTTATTTTTATTTCAAAAAGTAAACGGTAAATCTGTCTAGTTCTTGGTATTTTTGCTGTATATAGTGTTTCTATAAAAACTAAGTTTAAAATATGACTTAAATGATACTATTTTGAATTTTATGACACTTTGTTTTTAACCGACCCAATTTTTACTTGGCTGAAATCACTTACATTTCATGGTGCTCTTCCATAGATAAAAATTTGTAAAAAATAAATGTCTGTAAAAGAATACTTATTTCATCTTGTTTAAACTTTAAACACCTTTACAGCATCTGTACACACCAACTGCATGCCCATATTTGGAAATTTGAATGAATTATGGAACTTTTATATACCCCAGGGGTGAAAATAAACTGGACAAAAGCCGAGCGTGGGGGTGGTTTTGAAAAAATCGGTATATTTTTTTAAAAAGCATGGAAAGCCTACCTACAAATTTGCATGTAGTTCAGTGAAATGATGCTGATTAAGAAAATAGTTAATTAGATTATATTTGGATATGTGCCCATTAGAGGTGCACTACCTTAAAGAGGCCGTTCAAAGTTTCAAGATCACATCCTCTTGGGTAAATATTGACCAAAATAAGAGGCCGGTTCTTATCAATAACCAATTTAATTGCCAATGCCTCAATAGCAGTGCTACCATTCGGTTTTAATTGGTTGTTCATTCCCAGGTATTCGTAATTAATAGTATTTTTAATATAAATGGCAAGATCACCAGCAATATGATGGTTTAAAATACCAAAATATTTAACTTCACAGTAAAAGCCAGGAATTTGCTTTACATTATTATTTGAAAATCTAGTTTCCTGGAGGCATAAAATATGTATATTAGGGTTACTGTCAAGGAAATACTTAAACTATGTATGTTTGTTGGCGGTAAGACCACCAACATTATTAGAAATGATATGAAGATTACCGTCCATATTGGAAAGAAATTATCCTGCGCTTAATTTGATTCAGTTTGTAATGAGGAGATTTAAGTCCTAGTTAATGACCGGCACAGGCCCCTATGAGTTTCGCGGGGGTACTGGTCGGCCGGGAAGGTATCTTTTTAACCGAGAGGGGCCCGCTGGCCGGTGGGCGGCATCCTGGGTCTCTTATTTTAGGAGGGTCCCCAGTTCCAGAATGGATTTTATTAGTAAGGGATTTGTCAGGGGGGATGACCTTTGTTAGAGATTCTCTGCAATTTTTAAACCGAGAATCTATGCCATTGTAAATTTAGGTGATAACCCGACACCCAGTGGGCCTATTACGGTCCTTTATTATCTCAGCTATCAGATCCGTCAGCTCGCTGAGATATATGTTTCTATATGTATGACCTGTTGCTGGCGGATGCTTAATTTTAATAAATGATTCCCCTGCAAACGCGTTACGTCTGCTGGTGTTAAAGGCAGGGGAGCTCATTGGATATGTCTGGGTTTCGAATATTCTGGGACGGTTAGGGGGGACACTAACTCGGGGCTCCTCCTCTATTTCACAGACACCAGAGATTGACAAATTCTCCAATATTCTGGAGTGCACCGACACCAGAGAGTCGTGCCCCGTCACATCAAACATAGAGTAATCAGAAAGTGTAGTGTCAATGCAAGTGATGACACTAGCACCGTCAGATGACGGGGAGGACGGGGAAGACCCCCTGGTAGCCACAGGAGGGCGTCTCTGAGTAGGTGGATCCCCCTGGATAGGCAATACAGGGGGTGGTGCGTATTTCCGGTGTATGGTTGGAGACCGGATCCACAGGTGTAAACTTAGGGGGTGGTTCCTTATTTTGGGGTTGAGGGGGGGACTCTTACCCATTAACCCCTTAACACTAGGACATGTCCTCCTGGTTTGGGGCGAGATACAACCGGATGAGGCATATTATGGTGATGACGTGGAATCGGTTGTGTTGGTGGTGTTTCGGGCGCCCACGCTGTGGCTCAAAGTGTCAGGGCGAGTAGCCTGCTATCCGCCTCGGACCAGGTGACCCCATAATAATTGGCATAAGTGGCTATATGGACAGACCTCGTATAGGAGGGGCACCCCTGGTAGGATGCGGAGTGCTGGCCGCCACAGTTGGCGCACTAACGAGTCTTGTTGGTGCACCTTCTTTGGCAATTGGGACCGGCGCAGCGGCAACATGTAGTGACATTTGAGCATTTACCCCTGTTGGTTATATGCCCAAAGCCCTGGCAATTAAAGCAACGGGCAGGGCTTACCGGGCAGGGACGAATGTCAAGGGCAATACTAGTGCCCTTGACAAATATTTTATTGGGGACTGGAACAGAAGACAGAAAGGATATTTTTACCAGTCTCGGAAAGCCAGGTGGTGCGGGGCGATAAGATTCAACCCTTTCCAGATTGGAAATAAGGAGGTCAGAGTTGGATATCTTAGGCCCGAAAGTGAGACATAATTTAAGTTTGGACGGCTTTCCGGGATCCCTGCTTTGAGACCGGTAACTGACCTCATGTTCGACGGAGATAATGCCCGGACCACAACGCTGCCAAGATGTAAAGACCCCCTTGAGAGAAGGGTGGCAAGCGCTTGAGCAGACTTGAGCTGCAAGAGTACACAGCCAGACGCCAAGGGCAGAGTCCGCTCAACAAGTCCGGGGAGTTCTTTTGCCAAACACGAGGCCAGTTGAAAGATAGAGAAAAGCGACATGATGGGGCCTACACTTCCGACTGACTGCAGGAGGCACCTAAAGGACATGGTGTTGTGGGTGAGATGATGGCTAGTCCAGCCCTGAAAGTGCCTCCCCTAGTAACGGGGTCAGGTTTTGACTCTGCCCCTTGGATGTTTTCTGTTGAGTGTGAGGCATTTGGAGGTTAAGTTGTAAGGGTGAAAGAAAATGGATAAGTCTACAATAATAATTATTGCGGTCGATAGAAAACAAGTCAACCAAGTGAGTATAACCTGTGTATAAAATATTACAGAATGTGATAAATATTCCAAATATTATAATAGTTTATTTCAAAATAAAGCATCAAGTATATATATATATACAATGCTGAATAATTAAGTCATTTGATGGTTTTAATTGTTAAGTTGAAAAATAGCCAACAAATTTCCGAATATCAAAAGACGTCCGAAATAGTGCAGGTTTTATAAAATTACGAAAAGAGTAAAAAAGGCAACAATGGACGGGCAAGGGGCATGTCGCAGTAGAACTGGTTGAATGGCTTTTCTTTTCTTTTCGTCTTATTCTTTATCTCTCCAAACAGAAGCTCAAACAAATCTTTTTTACAATAAAATCTTTGCTGTAATGGCGACCAAAAATCCAAAAGAGAATGAATGAATTGTATTTCACGATGTATTGTATTATAAAGTATGAAAAAGTAGGTTATCCGGAAGTAAACATTATCTTGTTATATGCGTTTAACAGCACAACCTTTCATAGTTTTCCATGTAAAAAGAATATTATGTAAATGTAGGTGATAACCCGACACCCAGTGGGCATCATCTCAGTTCTTTGTCAATTGTAATGTTTTAAATGATATTTTAATTGAAACAATATTATATACCATTGTTTTTTATTAGATTGTTGCTCAGTTTCATTTTTAGGTTTTCAAATGTTGTGTGAGAATATTTGGACAACGTGTGTCGTTCAGTGACTTAACCCAAGTGATACTCATATCTTCATCCCCCTGATGGATTTGTTAAGTGTATTTGTCCATACAATATAGTTTTTCATGTTTTATTGTATTTCCAGGATCATATGTTGCCAGCGACGGATCGGTCTTTAGTTTCCAAGATCGATATCATATGGACATCGGCTTGTTAGAAGATATGGGCCTTCAAATGGGAATTCGTAAACGCTTCGAAACGTGGTTCTTCTTTGAAGAACATATGATAAGGTAAACTGTTTCCAAGTATTGAGTAACCACATTAATATTTATTTAAAAAAATCGCGGCATGCGTATTAATAATATTGTTAAACGACCACGGCAACGCTTAGAGCAGGATCGTTGTAATTTTTGACAATTAACATGAAAGCCTTGTAATGTTACGATTGCTTCCTTTACTACTTTTTATTTCGAAAATAATACTGTCTGTAGTTAGAGTGTTGTCTTTATGTGTTATTTCGTCGACATTTAGTGCAAACATGCTTTGGGTAAATTACAATGAGCGGTGCTGTACAAGATGCGACTATCATAGATACAAAACACTGAAGTGCAAGAAATATATAACTGTTTATACATGTTCATGAGGTTGGAGTGTATGTAAGGATATCCAAGTACAATATTAACGTGTTGAACTTTAAATACTATAACAATAATCGTGTCTTTTCAGTGATAATGGACTTACTCTTGCCATGAAATACAGAGATTCTATAACAGAATGGTCAATTCAAGCAATAGGTACATATGAACATTTCAGATTTGTGTCATCATTGATAGATAACGTCAGATTGTTCTTATAAACTAAACATTATTGATCTTGAGTCGGAATACTATTTGTATTTATTTTTAACATGTCCTTTTTAACTGTTGAATAATTGAACGCCATTTTGGATACTTTTGTTCAATGGAATGTTAGTTTTGATATAACACATACGACCATATTATTACATCCTAGATTTATATATTACATAATTTATTTATATGTTTATATATGTATGTATACATTTTGTGCTAGGTATATCTGAACATTACGGTGCCTGCATCGCAGCTCCAAAAGAAGTCAAAGCCTTCAAAGATTATTTTATTCAAGTCGATCTTCCTTACAAAGTACTACAAAAGGAAATGTTCAACGTTAAAGTTACAGTATTCAACTTTATTCCACAAGAACTTAGTGTACGTTATTTTACGGAAAATAATTGCGTATGAATTGGGTATTATTTTGAATATGATGAGTGTATTTGAGTACGGACATTGTTTTTACTAAAGTGTTACCTTAATGGTTAAAACACAACGCAAATATAATGTTTTCTTAAATAAAAGCTGAAAAGTTAATATAAGAATAATACAACATTATAAGGGGGTATATTTAATAATAATCCGTTTGTTAAACCGTCGTGTGAATGAATTTTACGCGACAAAGTAGGAATTATCGTGTCCAAAACAAATACATAATTACCAGTCGTAGCTTCGATGTTTTACCAACATGATTATTTTAGCTTTTAAATAGACCAATTTATGAAAGAGAACAATCTACATTAGGGGTACAATGCACAATGTAAAATGTAAAATAGCTGATGACATCGCATGAACCACTTCTGGAAATGTGCCATATTATGGTTGATATTCCTTAATCGCGCACCTATAATATTAAAACAGTTATACGCTATATGATTATGCATTTTTTCATTTAATTGTGATACCAATAGGCTCGTGTCTACATGAAAGGCGTAAGCAGTTTTTGTAATGGCACCTCTCCTGGCCAACACTCACAACCGCAGCCTCTCACCTTGGTGAGTTATATATTTATGTTGTGTCCGATGCAATCAATTGTTTTAGTAACCAAAATGTTTTGCCGCATGTCGAGGTCATCCACATCAGCAAGGCACACTGATTTTGAAACAGAGCGTTATTAAACATGACCAGTAATACAAAGTGTGTGACAAAAAGAGATAATTTATTAATTTGATATGCATATATACTTCGCATTTGAACATATTTTGAAATCATTCTATGTACATGTGCATACATATGTGTTACGTCTAAAGTATAAGAACCTAAGCAAACATTGAATGAAATGTGTGTCGGCTTTATGTTGAAAACAGACATAAGTGAAATCGGGGGTTTAAACAGGTTTGATGGTCTGTCTAATCTCTTAAACCAGAAATAATCACCTTTACCCGTGTGTTCAAAACTATTCAACTCGTATTCTCAAAATAGAAAAGAAATAAATAGTTATTCGATGAATAACACACACATATATATATATATATATATATATATATATATATATATCTGTGTCATGTTTACCCTTTTGTTTGACCGAATTTCATAAGCTAGCATCATATTGTACACACTTCTTATTATTGTTATGTATATCAAAGAGAAGCAGTAATACAGGGTGTTAAACGCTTATTTATTGGGTCGATGTGCTCGCTTCGCGGTAAATGAATGCACATATGAAATAACACGGTCTGCCTTTAAGCCTCCGAACGGCGCAAGGACTTTGACGTTTCCCATGATACCCCTGAAAGCGGGAACATATCCAATCACTGTGTCGGCATTTGTGACGAACAGGCATTTGCCATTCGCAGACATTGTGGAGAAACAACTTCTCGTTATGGTAATATTGTTTGCTTAAAGTATCACACAGGTTGTTACGTCTTATTTGAGGCAGATTATTCGAAAACATAAACATTTGTGTGGACCATTGTTCGAAATTATATATTTGGAATAATGTTTGTATCGTCGAATGTTGAAAAATACTTGATGCAGATTATTAAAACAAATAAGGAAATGTGTTGATCTTTAAACAGTTTTTAAATTCGCACTTTAAGAACATAGGTTGGTACAGTTCTAATACATTAAATATCAAACTAAATGGATTAAAGTTCTAGTGAAGAATTGTTGTAGTGTTATATAAACAGACCTCGACACAATTCTTAACTTTCTACAAAATTGTAGCTGATTATTATTATAAATATTTAGAAATCAATTAATATGATTAACCACGAAAACGTGTATTAAGTTTTATGTAAATATCTGTTGTAGGTTCATAAATACGTGCTTGCACACAAACTAAATCTAGGAATCCACAAAGTATATACAATACATACTTCCGATTAATAGCACGTCAGAGATATGGGTCTTGGTTAGTGGTTTACCATTACGCCTGGCACCACGTGTTCTTTTATAATTACATGTATTTAATGTTTACATTGATATATAGTGATCGAACGCGATTGTGTGCATAAATTTTCTCTTGCAATAATTAATATGATTGTTCAGTACAAATGGGAAACAATTTTGCAAAGCGATTCCAAACGTTCTATTCCCCTGCAGTTTAGGAACCTTACATTAAGACCCCGACAAATCGTTAGGTTTCCATATATTTATTTCCTCTAAATGTATTTCCAGAATGAGGGTATCTTGGAAAAAAAGAGCTTCACTGTGTGTCTTGATCCGAATTTCCAAATGGAAAACTGCATCCAAGGTCCCGAAGTGAAACGTACAGGTAAACGTTTAAACGGCATTCCTGTTTGTTGTGAGCAGTTGGCACTGACAACGAATCTGTTCGATTGATTGATTAATCTATTAAGTTTTCCTTTTAATTGTTAGTGTGTTAGTGGTTAATTAATGTTAAAAATGTATTACTTTATAATGCGATTTGGTTTTAAATGTGATAATGTCGATTTTACTGATACGTTTTATTCGTTTCCAGTGCAGCTCAATGTTGATAACTCACCGTCTGTGAAAATGGAAGTCGAGCTCCCTTTGCCACCTTCTTCATTGCCTGGAACGGCTATTGTTAATGCATACATTCAAAGTAAATACATGATTTTACTTTTGTATTAAAAATTTATAAGACAATTATGAATTTACTACATAAACTTGAAATTATTATCTACACACACGCGCGTATACCCGCTGTTAAGATATTACCTAACAATAGGTTTTAATAGCAGTTGCGAATTATTACGAGGTGTTCGAAGTTTTTAATTGTGCTATTGAAACATGCTTTTAAGTACCTATATACACAAACTAAACTATGAATATAATATTTGAAACCAACATTAGTTTTGATCAGTATATCTAGAAAGCACGCAATACAACAATCACGACCGAGAATTTGTCTTCGTTGTCTTCGAACGACATCTTTTTATATTGGTATCTAGTGTCACATAGAGGTAATTAACTTTTTTTCAATTATGCCACTTTGGTCAAATCGGGTAACACGCGTTTACTTGGTAAAAGATTGTCAAGTTATTTGAGTGTGTGTTGTATAATCGTTTTTGCATTGTCTTAATATACCCTTCCGGGATAAAGCTGTCACGCACAATTAAATCATTTTGTTTATTTTGAATGTTGTCTTATTAAGTGAATATCATTTTTCTGGTATATTAAGCATGTTTTATTTGTTTGTAAACTAAAGACCGATGTAGTTGGAAAATGATAAATACAATACAAAGGGTCGGATAATGATTGCGTTATTGCTCTTCACACAAAACACGAACCACTCTACACAACTTTAGGATCAGGTTTGCTAATCCTAAGTAAATCAACGTACATGTAATCATCACACACCGTTAGTAAGACCACAGCCATACAATTCTCGATTGCACTTGATCAGTGTATAATAAGGTTTATTACATATTAAAAAAGTCATGTAAACGTGTATGTGCGTCGGGTCTTCCGACGTTTATCACTTGCAGATTTTATCTCCATTTTTAATCTACAACACAAATTAAACACGTTTATATTCGTTATAACTCCGTTCGTTGAAGTGAAACTAAATGGTTGGTGTCAGTTTTTGGTACTTTCTATGATTCCAAGATCGCTTGAATTCTAATCCGATGATCGTGTGGGTATATTCCTGTCCCGTACATACACATGCGGGTTGGGAATTGTCTTGAAACAGTTTCCAATTCTGATTGCTATTTAGCCTATACGTTTTATTAAAAAATGAAAGTTGGAGGAATAAACATGATCGCTTTCTACTGGTTAATGTTTGCTTGGTAAAGTTCGTGTAGGCTAATTCTATATCTTGTTTGACTATTCTAGTTCTGATTTATGAGTTAGATGTATAGACGAGATGAGTTTCAAACTTAAGACTCCGTCCATTGGTTAGCAAAATGTGGTATTCATATAAGGACGTATTTTAAAGATTGACATGATCGTTATTTATATTTACAATATAGAATACTAATACTGTTTCGAGAGTTAATGCCTGCGTAAAATATCAGTGTTGCTAACGATTATATTTTTGTTATAACATTTTGCGATATCCATGTGTAAACCAAAAAATCCTCTTATTGACTCATCTTTCACACAAGGGTTTCGAAGAAAAAAAAACTCGGAAATCAAAATCTTTTTAAAATCATTTGAAATGAATGAACGAAAACAATAAGAATAAAATACACAACAAATAGATCGATTACATGCACAAACCATGTTATAACTGATTGGAAACTGCAATATGTATAGCAAAAGCTAACAGTGTTACAAAATAAATGCATGTTATTTTTCATAATTGTGTTTACTTTAAAAGTTTGCTCCAATCTTGACACTCATCTTTGAGCGGCTTTATTGATAATTTTAATTACATAATAGCATGCGGGCAATTGCACTTTACCGGTACGTAAACACAGCAGAAAAGCGTACCGTAACCCTAACCCTAACCCGCACACCTAACACCTAATACCTAGAACGCAACATCTAATAATCCTTTTTATCCTATATATTTCCTTAGTATCGAAGGCTACCGCCCCCAACCCCACGCTTTGTTGATAGTGGTAAACAACTTCGTACCGGTAAAGTGCAATCTAGCCTAACATGCTTAATAATGTATTCATTTTATTGTAATATAAATTATGCAATACATTTGACAAGGAATAGTTTGGTTAATATAAGCCTTAGTTTTGTAATAGCCGGTGTTAAGTCGTCAGACCACCTTTACTCTTATAATTATTTTCTCGTATCTTTATAAAGATGCAATTTATTCAAATGAACAATAATGGTACTAAATTTAATAACTGGAGTAAATTTTAACTGTTAATGACACTCGTTTGGTGATTAATTTCTAAATATGTGTGCAGAAAATAAGTGTTGTTCCTCCAAAACAATACTATTACGTTTAAAGATTGGATACTAAAGCTTCGATCCTTGTCATGTTCTTTCTTTTATTTCGAATGAAATACCTATGTTGTACTTCTTTAATTTATCCAGCTTTCAACGTTCTTTAAGAAAATATGTGATTATGGGGTCCCGACGTGCAAAATGATGACTGTTTTTTTAACAACACTTAACGGTTTTGCATTTAATAACACTAGGATTTTAATTAGTTTATTTTGACATTGTACCAGCCAGACATTCGGCATGCTTGTAAAATCGCAAATGTAAGCAATAACAGCTTGTCTAGAGGGGAAATGTGTGAATCATATCATGTATGTGTCAAAATGTAAAAAAAAAAACTCAGACAACAATTAAGTGTGAAACATCAACAAAGTGAAAAGGTATGTATTTATGGTATCCATTTTTATGTTTCTTGTACACCTCATTTCAATAAAATAAATTAACGTACATATGTCCATGTTAATACCTCTGATAGGCTTTGATTTATGCTTTGCATTAAACTAACAATGCGCAGTTCAAAGGGAAACTATTAGTCCAGTATAAGCTCCTTAAACATGTTCCTTTTATCAGCTTAAATAGCTATGATGATCGCATCGTTCACAGATTGTGTGTATATTTATGAAAATAATATCATTAAACGAATGTAACGCCCACAGTGGTATACCTGGGATATAATCAAGATTTTTTAATTACACCTGGCTTTTCTGAGTACAAGAAAAAAAGATAAAATATGTTTTTCATTCCCTTGGGTTATAATCTGGGAAGTCTAATAAACAAAGTTAGCGCACTATCACTTTACACGAAAGGCTTTTGATTCATATATCTAGACTTGGAACAAGTAATATATTGAGAATAATAGGTAATTGACGTGGATGGAGAATGGTTATCTGTCAAGTCGGAGGAATTTATCGTGTGAGCCGCAGGCGAACCCGATAAGATCGTCCGAAGAGCCAGATAACCATTCTCCATTCACGTCACCAACACATTATTCTATTTATCATGTCATTCCACCGAATCCATCACATTTTGTATTGTTTGAATTTTTTTCACCTTTTATTTACATTGTAAAAGAGTTTAACCGGATAATTTCGCAGGTATAATGACGTCATTTCGTCTAAAAAAATTACGTCATTTCACAATAATTTTTGGGTTATAAGGTTAACTGGTCAACTAGCCTAATAACTTTTGGGTTATTAGGTTACCTGGTAATCAGGCTGATTTAAAGGCCTGTGACAGGATAAATCGCATTTCTATAACATCCAACCGAATCTGAAAGATTTAAATCAATAAAGTGATATAAAGATCATATCAATTAACTCAGCGCTATAAGCTTCAATAATAAACACATCGCTATAAAAATGCTTGAACAGAAGGATATTAATTGCTTAATAATTATAATTATCTCTATATAAAATGACGTGGTGTTGTAATGATCGTGTTACGTATTTATTTTCTTTTTATCATTTACCAGGTAATCTGATGGGTGATCCGGTTTTGTGTGTACTGGTAGGTGTGGATAAGATGTTCAATGAACCTCGAGGCTCTGGTGAAAACATCATGCAATATACAGCACCTATTGTCTACGGAATGTATTTCTTGAAGCAAACAGGGACAATGGAGGCAAAACACGAGGAATCTGGCTATAGATACATGCGAAATGGTCTGTGAATAACACGCTTTATGCATGGCATGTTTTATTTGCATATTTTCCTTTTACCGTCACTTTCAGTTCAGTCTTTTATATACGTGTTAACTATCTGAACAATACATGATTTATCAATCGGTTAAATACACGTTGACGAACAAGAATCCGTATTATACTTCTCGCTTGTTTCAAGCGTGACTTCTTTCGGCTTATAATGTCGTTATTATACAGCATAGTTGTCTGTACTAAGCACACTTACTTGTTAAAACTTGCCATAGAATAGATATGCATGAGTGTTTGTAATATGCAATTAAGTTTACGCTAGTCGAATGTTTTAAGAGTACATCTAAGGCTCGTGGCCTAGACAATTTCAATCCGCCTCTTGTTTGATACTTATTTGAACATTCGACTAGCGTAATATTTCACCTATTCGTATTTCTTTAAATTACAGCAATGCCAGTCAACATCTTCACATCTTAACATTTTGACCAAAAACACGTTAATAACTTTTATCGCCGAAAACAAAGGTATTTTCAAAATATTTTTCCATGGTTGAAACTTTGTGTTCTAAAAGTATGATATCTTAAACGAACATGATCATCGTGGATAAGGTATTTTTCCTGCGGCTTTATTGAAACGCAAAAGCTCGTAGTAAAAATCAACAACGAAAAATCAAAATCACAGGTTTTTTTTATAAGTTAAAGTAAACAAGATGTGTGTTCCCTTTGGATAACAGGCTAAATGTTAAATATCCAAAATGTTGACATGCAGTGCATATTTATTTGCAATTACATTACTAATGCTAATATACTCTAATGATGTCCAAATTTTAAAGCATCAATACGGAATTGCATGGGAAATTGTATTAACAAATGTGTTTATGCCTACCGAATTTTAAATTCTAAGATATGTTCTTTATAACACTTTTGAAAACCAGGGGGAACATTTGGATTCATCTAAAATTACCACGATGTTCCACAATTGTTCATCAATAGGCATATATTTCGTTTAATATATTGTGTGCATGCAATAAGTATGAACGTTGATTTTTCAATTTTCCATTTCTGTCTATATAAACGTGGATCAGGGATCCAAAAATATGTCAAGAAAAAACAACCACCTTAAAGACAAAACGCGCATTTGGTAGGAGGTGGGGGTACTTTCAAATGTTATATACCTCTGCCTGTGTTTTGAGAGAACAAATAGTGTCAATATACGTTGATATTAAAGCAAGTGACCAGTTTAATGAAATGTTCTTTTTAGTTTTATTTGATGTGATGCGATACAATATACAACCTTCTAATTTAGAAAACACCCATAATCCTCAACAAAGCCAACTTTATTTTTGCTGACAGTATTTGAATGAGAACCCTGTCGATGTTACTGTTAGTTGTTATGTTCAAACGCATTACATATTTAATCACAAAGTGTGTTTTATTTCAAGTTTTTCTTTTTAAAGTCAACGTTATGTAGCCGTATCCATAATTGTAATTATTGAACTGTAATAGCATATAATAAAATATTCCCATAGGTTTCAATCTGAATCTCTGAACCTGCTCATATGATTAAATTTGTTTTAAGCGGCTTACTTCCGTATAAGTCTAATAAATAAGACGGTTTTGCGCAAGTTTAGTGAGACCTTTCATATTTTCTACATTCTTGAAACACTATAAGAATTAATATGTAAAGTAGCTTAATGTTGTTTACCATAATTCTACTTAAAGAGCTATGTCATGGTGAAAGCAAAGCCATCTACAGAACACGATCCTAATAAAAATCCATCAATTTAAAATCGCTTGAAATTATTGGCGTCGCCCTGGAGGGCGGCGACTATTATGTATTGCATTTTTTTTTTGCGCTTTTGGGAGGAGAAGTTATTCTACGGATCAATGTATATATTTTTGTTTTAAGAAGGTCTTGCATAGTGGTGATCTTTTAGTGTAAATTAGTGTAAATAAGAACTGCATTTTTGCCGGCACGAACGGAACAGTTCGGCTGCTGACAATTGTTTTAGTCAGGTTAACAAATATAATAAAGCTTTATTTTATGTAGACATTTTAAAATCCATGTTACTACATTTGGACATTTTTATTAAAATTAATGGATGCAACGTGGTGACAACGTTAATTAAAATTTCTTACATCACTTAAATATCTTATCAAAATACACGTGTTTTTATATTAACAAATAAATGCAAACAGCACATCTATTATCCATGTATTTTTATGTGTGTCTATCATAGGCCTATCCCTACCACATATAGAGCGCGAAGCGCGACACGTATTATTGATTGTAACAATGATATGCGATAAAGGAAGCAGCCGCTTATCAAGGAGGAGCTGTGTCCCAGCAACCCGTTTCCCTAGAGTCAATCACTCTTCGGAGTTTTTTTTTTAAAACCACATATAGAGCGCGAGGCGCGACACGTATTGCTATCCAGGTGGTATGGGTCCTTAAGCATTATCCGACCATTACGTCCATAGTTATCTTCCTTTGAATTTGATAAATTTTGAAATCCTTGTTCGAAGTCCAAAATTTTCATCCGATTGTTCCCAAATTTTCACAGGATTTTTCATCAATGAGGAACCCAACCAAAACTCTATATGAGCAATATCGGACCATAAGTCCAGAATTATGTCTCTTTGAATTTAAAACTAAAAGTGGAAAAACTACTTGGTTAGGTGATTATGTCAACATTTTTCATCAGATTCTTTCCAAACTTACAGTGTCTTCATATCAATGAGTATTTTTACCTCATTTAAAATGAGAAACATCAGGACAATAAGTCCATATTTTTTTTCTTTTAATTTGACAAAATAAACAATATCCACTTGTTTAAAAGGTTTCACAACTTTTGTCTGAATCTTTCCAAACTTGTTAAAAGTTTTTATATCAGTATTACTCGAACCCTATTGACAATGATGAATATCGGAGCAATTAATCTATTATGATCTTTTCCTGAATTTCAAAGTATTGTGAAATGCAGCTTCTTTATACAATTAACAGTTTTCATTCATTTGTTTTCTTCACACTTTACAGTGTTTTCATATCAATGAGTACGCAACCCCTATCGTAAATGAGCAACGTAAGAATAAGTTCAGAATCATCTTCCCTTGAAGTTAAGAAAAATATGAAATTACGCTTACTTGATGAAGCAGATTTTTTAAAACCTACACAGTTCTGTTCAATTAATGAAAACTGCACACGGCTACCAGTAAAAAAGGACATCAATGTAAATAAAATGAACTATGAAATATTTAGGAGTTACAACACAAAATCATAGATAATGGTTATTTGGGGGTTATAACACAACATCATAAATAATGGTTATTTGGGGATTATCACACAAAATCATAGATGGTTATATCAGTATCTTTTTCTTTTTTGTTTAAAATCATCTGCCAATATATTAATATTTACAGTAGAAAAAAAATCGTTCCATGTAACTTCATTGAGTGCCTTTTACACTGAAATTCCCGACGCTTTTTGATGCTTTGCATCAATACTTATCTTGTCATTTTATAAGATCAATAGTATCGGACTTAACGACACTTAGGGGAAAGCACTATTACAGATGGTCTATGTGATTAATGTGGCCGGAGAATTGTTATTATTATCCGATCTAGACATATGTTCGAATGTGTAAGCTTATAAAACGTAGAGGTATATGGGGCACCGTCTAACTATTTTAAACATTTCTTGATGTCAGGAAACGGAGTTTTTAAACATATTTTTCTCAAAATAAGAGGTTATGATAGCAGAAAATCATTTCTTGATCATTTCTTGATATTAACATATCGATATCGAAAACTTTCTCTGTCTATGTCAACTGACAAAAAGCCTACCAGAAAATCATGTAATGATGCCAATTAGCCTTTCTAAAAATACACATAGACATATTACGTGTTTATTGTATGGTAGAGTTATGGTAAAGTGAAATTGGTGGATCAGTTTCGACCTCGTTGTTATTTAAAAACAAAAGCATAAAAATACTATGGCCTGTTCACTTTGACTTGGTCTTGATGCTCAAAACATCTACATACAAATCGTTATGCATTTGTTACAGGGATCACACGCCAACAATACATGTATCAGAAAGACGACGGATCGTATGCAGCATGGAAAGAACGTCCATCAAGTTTGTGGTAATTAGAATTCTGCGGCAACTTTTAATCTTGTACATTATACAATTATGATGTATTGTATATAAGTGTTCGTTGCCCAAACATGTAAATATTAATGGCAGTTTCCACCAGATGTGTATATAATATAGTATTATATATATATATATATATATATATATAGTATTATATGGTATAATGCGTGTAAATTTAGATGCGCATAACGTTATACGCATGAGTAATATAAATGTTTTTCTTGTACACAATTATAAAAAATAGTTATATGTTTGTCTAATTCTTACTTTGTTATAGACAATGCTAATGATACGAATAATATAAAAATCAACAGTATCTGAAATGTTAAATTAGTTGTTAATAAACTTAAACACATCTTGAACCGATGTGTCTCACGAAAGACTAATTACCCAATATGAGCTGCATCTATAGCAGAATAAGATAACGCAGGCCTAGTTCGATATTTGTAGCAAATTACCTTAATTTGACTCCAAAGATGCCTCCGTTTAAACTTTAAACGTTGATTTCCACTTATACCTACTAATAAAAGTATGGCGTATTCAACATTTTAAAATTTTATTTTACAAAGTGTTTTTGTTTAAGTAAAAGTTTTAAAAGTTGCAGGTTCCACCTGTCACCTTAGTTACGGAGTATTTGATTTACTAATCGTATAATTAAAACTATCTCTTTACAATAAAATATATGTTCATGTTTGAAGGTTAACAGCATTTGTTGCCAAAGTATTCTGCCAAGCAGAGCACCTTGTAAGAGGAATGTCTGATTTAAATAGCCTGCAGAAAACTTTAGCATACATTTCTAAAAACAATTTGGAAGGTTCTGGCGATTTCCGCGACGATTCTCCGGTGGTACACAAGGAAATGCAGGTAATAGCAACCTTTAACATTAATTAATTGAATAAAAGTAATTAATTAATTGAAATCCATAACTTCATAAATTATGTGTGTTGGCCACACCCACACATTTCTGAATATGTTTTGCACTAAAATATTAACGACGGTTTCAACATGAAAGGTTTGTTGACGGTAATGAATTTCGCATGAATTAGTTTTTTTAAATCGTTTACCTGGCTACTAATGTGTCGAACTATCTTCGACAATTATTGAGGATTGTACACAGTTTGAATGATGTTTTATTGTTCGTTCTTGTTAAACTAAATTGCCTGTATGTATTAAAAGTTGACAAAACATAGTTAACACAAACTGGTATCCTATGAGTCATAAGAAATAACCAGATACTCGTTGAAAAAGTAATTCATTTGCCACCAATATGGCACGGTAAGGTCGTCTCAGTTGAGGATTTGTTGTGTACAAATAAGAAAATCATAAGCGCGTAACGTCTGAGAAATATATTGAAGTCTACAATGGATTCGGCATTTACGGAGCAAACTAGGAGAATGATAGTTGTTTATGATTGCATGAACAATTGTTCAATTTCGAGCTGAGCACAATTTGTCAATGTGTGTCTTGAAAGAAAAGGAAATGTATATGCGATTAATATTATAATAGCATATGTACTTCGCTATATTTTTATCAAAGCGGGACTGAATATGAAACACTATTATTTTGCAGGGTGTGTTCGGTCAAGGCGATACAAGATCAGGTCCCTCGTTGACAGCGTTTGTTCTTATCTCCTTGCAAGAATGCACAGAACGAACTGTGGTATGATCATGTTATTATATCAATTTGCTTAAAGGTTGCCATTGAACATCATATTTTAATTGTGGTTAGAAACGTTCCAACCCATTCAAATAATTGTATCAAAATATTGACTTTAAAGACATAAATGCATCTAGATAGCTTCGCATCGAACCATAAGCTTATCATGTATGTTTGATATTAAAAACATACAACTACAGTTCCACATTGCATTTTCAGGAAGGTCCAGAATTCCATAAACCGAGCGGTGGCGGCACTTGAGAGATTGCCAATAAACTTAAGGAAGAACAATCCATATCTTCTTGCAATATCAACATACGCTTTAGCACTTGATCATGATAGCAACAAGAAACATGAATTTAGAAATGATCTCTACGAAATCAGACGAAACGATGAAGGTACAACATTTCTCAAGATTGTATATGTACTGTCTGTATTTCATCTATTATCAGCTTGTTCATGTTAAATATTTCAGATGTAAAGTGTATTGCGGTCCTCTCTGCCGTTCAGAAAACAGCATATATTAATTAATTATTGTATTATTTGGAACTGACGCCTCAAAGTATAAGCTTAGCAGGCTTTAACTAATAATAGTGTTTTGAAGATACTCATAATTGAACAAGTTTTGTTTACAATTCTGAAAAAAAAAACGGTAACAATGTTTGTTTTGATAATAATTTGGACAATATATGAACGTTCTAGAATGGGAATTACCCGAATTACAAGTACAATGCTGTCGTATAGTAGGATCTAGTAACACTCAGCAATTTGGATGACGTATTTGATAAATAAACACATTTTACATTTATATTAACGCATATCGCTTGTTTCCGTCTCTTTGAATATATATGCGTTTGGTCGGTGGTCACAATACTTGACAAAGACAGATTTTCCTGTGTTTTCCGGTTGTTGCCCACAACATACAAATATAGACCAGTGACTATTTGGCAACACATTATTTTTTGCTACTTCCAGGTCGCATGTATTGGTCTAATAGCAGTGTTGCGGACTCATATGCAGTCGAGACAACGGCATACGCCCTCCTTGCCTTTCTGAAATTTGATGACTTTAAAACAAGCCACAAGATAGTCGCATGGTTGATGACACAGAGCGATGCCATTGGAAAATGGCGTTCAACGCAAGTAAGGAAGCACTACTTGGTGTCCTGCCCATATGGCCAGAACTTAATACAATAATTAAGTAAATAATAGACGCGCAGCGTTAAACATCGTTTTCATGTATAGGTCATTTGGGTTTTTTTTTATGCTGTCTTGTTCTTTTATTCCGTGGTTTTACAAAGGAACTAAACGAACAATTAAACTGATGATTCAATAGAACCACCAACAGTCTATAGGTTCCGTTTTCCTGAAAAGTTCAACTCTTTAAAATTATTCGTTTGTTTTTTTAATAGGCCACAGTGATTGCCATGCAAGCCCTAGCGATATACAGTGGGCGCACGTACTATCTATTGGACGACCTGAACGTTATAATTGAAAAGGGAAAATGGCATTACAGACAAATTGTTAATAGAGACAACTCCCTACTGCAGATACTTATTCCAGACGTACGTACATGCTATGTATACATGGTCAGCAGAGGCTTTTGCCTGTGAACATAGAAAACCCCCGATTAAAACCGGCTTTGAAAATGTTAATCTAAATATCGCAACGGCCGATTAATCGAGTGGAATCGATTAATTGTCGGAATAAGGTTCTCGCTTGCGACTGTCGATGTGAATATCAGCAACCGATTAATTGATAAAATTATATTCGAGTTTTGTATATGTAATTGGGCATTTCAAGACTAGTTAAGTACTATCATTTAAGAACCACTTCTCAACACTATAAATTGATTGTGTGAACAATTTGGCTAAGAATAACAAAAACATATTGTTTAATTCCTTCTACCACTGTTTTAACGACACTCACACTATTCGATAAGTAACTCAACATCAACCATCTATTAACGTTGTTTACGTAAACCATTATACTTTTATTAAGCAATAAATATGCATTTCCTTGAATCATTTGAAGCTTAATGTTACCGTTAATTTAACATGCCTATTTGTTCCATTGTTTTCATATGTCGTTATTATAAAGGCTTGTGGTAAAGGTTCATAACGTACTAGCGTAGGGTTTCGCTGAAATATTATCGTAGTCAAACAATGTTTTATTGTTTGCTTAAATATGATAATAGTTTTGATTATGGTCATTATATGTGTTTAAATAATTAAGAATTAATAATTTAATCAATTGTTTACAGTTTCTGGTATCGCCATTATTGTTAAGGCATCCAATACACACTTTAAGAAAGACATAGAAATGTGACGACTGGACTTGTTTATCGTAAAGATAACGTCACATTATTTGCAAGCCGAACAGGGTTACATCATTTGTTGATAAAGCACGATTTGAACATTCTAAACCCCATACTTATCATTCATTCCGTAAGTCAATTATTAAGTGCTCGAAATATTTTACCAATTCCAGTTGTTTATACCTAATAAGGATACAGTGTCTTTAGTTAAATAGAACATATATTAATTGGAAGAAATGCTACTTAAACAAGTATAAATTAAAACCCAATGGACTTTAGGATTTTACAATTTACCTTTATTTATATATATTAGCTGCCCGTACAGATCGGTGACAAAAAGTTCGATGTCACAGCTAGTGGACAAGGGTCGGGTATATTACAGATTGACATGTTTTACAACAGAAAAGCTCGGGATGACGAAATTTGCCCTTTCGATATCAGTGTAATCGATGTGCAACCCGTAGATAGCGATATTGCTAATAATCCAAACAAGGATCTCCTCAAAAGCAGGTAGTGTTAACGGAATTATACATAAAAGCATGACAATCAAAGTTTCACTTGTAGATAGCGTTATTGCACATACTCAATACGTAACATACAGATAGGTATTTTCGGAGACATACCGATCAATACATTATTTGGTACTATATAATAATTGAATGAATGTGTGGTTGACATAATGGGTGTGCATGCTTTAGCAATTGCTCAATACTAAACAAGTTAATAAAAATATGGGCAGTTTAAGCGTCATTCCTGTTTACAAATTATCATTTGAGTCATATGCCAATTTCACGGAAGGGGAATCGAAGATAACCTACAGTCTTTCCGTCTGTCCGTCCGAACTTTGTCTAACACACACAACGTAAGCTTGTTACTGATGTATTCGGTATTTATATTGAGGGCAATAATGGGAATATTAAACTTATTTCATTTTGTTTCCGTTAAACATAGAATGTGGTTAAAAGTAAATGGCAATAGTCTGAACAATTTGGATCCTGCGTGTATTCTATAAAGGTGAATAAAACAAGGGTATGTTGAGAGAGAGTCATATGGGTAGTATTCACGTTATTTACGTTATTTTCGTCAGCATTAAAAGTTGGTTGATATGGTAATACAAATAAGTAAACACTGTTTAAATAATCTGCTTCATGCGAGATTTCAAACCGAATAAGCTAGGTTGATTAAAGTAGCAATGTTGATATGAGGAATATGCAAATATTTCAGTTTAATATTGTCATAAACAAATTGTGTTTTCTATGATTACATAAATGCAAGTAAGTGAAAACTGTCCGGAAAATATGCAATAAGTCAAAGATTATGCTAGATGATACAACATTGAGAGACGGCCATGTTGGGAATAAGTCAATTCGTCAGATAAATATTTGGTTGTTTTGGATACAGAAATGATTGGAAAATAACATTTGGATGATCCCAGTTCCTCCAAACGTTTTTTTACATTACCCGAGCATCAGCTTAAAAAGACTGTTCTACTACTTGTACTGACCATTAGAAAGCTTTGGTTAATTGTATGTCCAAACTGTCAAGGTAATAACATTAGCCAAGAAATGTAACTTTGTAAAATGGACGATATTTGTCTACCTTTGTTTTTCCTTTATAATCAGCCATTTGTTACCAAAACTAATCAGTTAAGACAAGGATATAGTTGCCTAAATAGTGACATATAGTGTGGTACATGAAGCTGAAAACCCGTATCTACAACGCTACTATCAGAAACACTAATACATATCTCTTGATTTCAGAAAATGCAATGTGTGTGGATATTGTCAAGAACCTGAAAGTCTCGGACTTTGATTCAGATATGGGCCGAAATAAACGACAAGCAACGCATAGAGCTCAACCCACGCAGACCTGTATTCAGTTTTCAGTCAAGTAAGGACGTGTTAGTATTAATTGTATATCAATTATTTTATCACTCATTCCCCAACCACCCCTCGCTTGCTCAGATTGTCCGCCTTTGTTGTTATAAACATTTATAAAATATTCAGCGTTTATAAAACAAAAAGAGGCATCAATGTTAAGAAACCATTCAATACATATTTTTTAAGAAAATGTTATTAAATGAAATACAGTTTTAAACATCGATAAGTCATTCGAATAGTTGGAACAATTCATGCAATAGTATAAAGACTTAAACTGAAATATAATATGTAAGTAATTGGCAATTAATGCTTTGCTAGCATAATATTAATTTTCTCGACAATACCGATGCAAAACAAAATACATTCTTATCATGGAAACAAGCAAGTCCGACAAACGACAGTACGATTCGAGCGAAATATCGACATTCATGAAAACGTAGTACAGTAATGAATTTCTATGGTCAATTATACATGTTTTGCTGTTTAGACGGGACTGAGAAAATGTTCACACGCTCGGATTTTCCAATTAGATACATAGTGCACGTGAAAGTTAAAGAAGTTGTTACTATGATGAATACATTTGGTCTATATTTCGAGAAGTTATGTAAGGACGAAATGTTATATATAATCTGGTAAAAGGTTTTAAAGTTGCATTTTGTTGTACAATTAATTTGCTTTATGCAGATTATTTTTTTCAAAATAATAGGATTATAATTTGCTTTTGCAAAAGTAACTCATGTTTTAAGTTCTTATTACTGTATAGGAAACAAGCTGCTTGATATCTTAGAATAATATTTTAGAAATAATAATAAATATTTTCATTATAAAAGCATTGATTGGACTGATAATAATAATAATAATAATAATAATAATAATAATAATAATAATAATAATAATAAAAATTATAATAATTGTAATAATAATAATAATAATAATTACTATTATTATAATTATCATCAAAATTGTTATTATAATTTGTTTAATTATTGTTATTGGTATCATTTGTATTGTTATTTTATTGCATTATTATCATTTTTATTAGTATAATAATAATTATTATTATTATGAGTATAATAATAATAATTACGATTATTAATATGTTATGATTTTCTCCAGGAGAAGAAATATTATTATTAGTATTATCATTAAATAATATCATTAAATCTGATATTTATTATTATTATATTGATCAGTATTAGTATTATATATTTCGATTTTGAATTATAGATCGAAGCGGTCCGCTTATAACTCTAATGACGCTGGTTTGTTTATCGTTGAGGTCAACTTGGAGACAGGCGTTCGTGTTGTGGAATCGGACTTGACTAAGGTCAGTGATTTTGTTTGCTGATGCGTTGCCTTAAAATGAATATTCATATTGAGTTTAAGCATTTTTGGTGCATACGTATATTCATTAAGTTTCCATTAGTGTTAATATATTCGTCACATAAACGGAATCAAGCGTAACGATTTATTGAAATTAAAAGAAAACTATTTAAATTTCATTTTTCATATTCGCTTATGTCATTATTTTCAAACAATAAAGATATTTTTCATATCTTCTTGTAACTGATTACCGTGTTTAATACATTTCATCCTGTGTGTTTGGTATGTTAAGATTAAACTTTGCAGAGTTCTCTAAAACTGGTTTTCAAATATTGTATACATCTGTTTGCTATAACTTTGATGTTAAATTGAAAAGCTATGAGGGAATTTCATGAGTTCATAGTTATGGGAGATAACCGTGTGAATCTTAAACGATTACATTTACCGGTCTTTTGCGGTCTGAATTATACTAAACTATGCTAAATTATGTGTTTTGTGTGGATACGTATATTAAATATTATACCGGAAGATAGTAAGGATAAAATCTTGAGATTCATATGTGCTTTATTTTCTCTTTGTTGTAGATGCAGTACGAAGGTGTGTTTCCTCGCTACGAGATTCCGAAAGATGGAAAAGGATTCTTTATCATTTATCTGGACAGTGTATGTATACAACAAAGTAAAGCAATAACATTCACATGTTTCATCTTTATGTAACAAATTCGGTTGATAAGTGTGTGTAAAAAACGCACATTAAATAGTTAATACTTATTTATAAAATATAAGTAACATGTTTAGGGGACAGCATTTGAATAACGCGCCCTTTCCCATATAGTGCCACTCTTTATTGTAACGCTATAAAAGAATTTAGCTTGAAATACTTGTTTCATCTTACGATTTATATATATTGTTACACAGTTCGCGAGTCTACCCTGTTAAAACGTTGTCGTTACCGAATTCTAACTTTCTTGTATTTTGTTCACTTACATGGAGCCATATCAAAACGTAAAAAGTGATTATATAAACTTATTTTTGTAGATAGCGTCTGCTGAGACAAAACTTATATTCAGACTTGAGGACAAGTTTTCAAGCAATGATTCCAGCCGCCAACCGGCTTCTGTAAAGATTTACGATTACTACAAGCAAGGTTGTTCTGTCGCATTGGAATAATTAACGAATAAAGATCAATGGGGTTGTGTTCATGCAATATTATGAAGGTCATGGTCAAACTGGAATCAATAATGCGCGCTAAAGCTTAATAAGTTATCGCAATAGCGAAAATTACATTAATTGTAATCCTTTAGAGCGAATACTTTCATTAAATTCGGGATTATAATGTATCACAATTATTATGATTGTCGTAAACACGCTACGGTTGCAAATATGACGCGTCCATATTTTCTTAGCGAAACAGCAAAGTACCAACTTCACAACCGCAAAAATCTTTTGAATGTGAAATATACGTTATAGACATAACAATTTGAAATGTATCGTTTTATCTTCGTTAATCTAACTACAATTTTATGAGACATATACAGTTAATTGCTGCAAAACTGATATTACCATTCATTGTACATTCTTGTGACTAGAACCAGCACTTGGTGTCTATGGGAGAGGTCTAAAGAACGCACCCAAAGTGTTAACGGTAATTATATCCACTACGCCTCGGCGAGACAGCCATAACTTATCACACAGTTAACACCGTTGCATTGCTCAATATAAGATGGACACTGTTATTCTTTTTTATGATAAACAGGTTAAAAATATAGACATGAATGGATGTAACTATTGTTAAATACCCACGATTCACAATCTTAAATATAAAACAGTTTACAATTTGAAAAGAATGGCTGAATAAAATCTAGAACAATCAACATAGTGAGTTCCCCTGTGGTATTTTATCAAATACGACAGTTTTATACTAAACAGCAACTAATTTGTGCGCTAGAATTACCTGCAAGCAACATTCCATTTCATTAAAGAATCACCATGTCTAAATATATATGCATATAACACATAACATACACCTTACGTTTATACATCATTTCTAAGGCATTGCGTTTGATTGATTTTAAAATGCATACCTCTTCACTATGTAAATTACTACAGTATTCAGATATAAACATTGATCGTTGATTCGTTTTAACGAAACGTTTATTGGAAGTGGACAAATTCTTTATTTGAAAACGATATAAATGATGAACAAGCACTTGGGGAGCTTGCGAGTTCTCATAATCTTGACATTCCCTCGAAACCATTTATGGAATATTATATTTATCCTTTTTGAGACAGTTTACTGTTAATACCCCGTCACACCGGATTGGTGGTATAACTCAGTTTGTACCGCGATCTTACAAATGATATGATCGCCAAGGACGCCCGTGTGGTGGTCATGAGAACGTAAACACTGCGAGCAAACTCGAAGTTGGCTATATAAATGCAAATTTATTTATACATATTCTATATAAACGCCAACTATTTCTATTTTTTATAACACTATTGTGGCAGTACAGTTGTAGAGCGTTGAAAAGTCGTAGGAAGGTTTTGTATGATCGGTGACCTTTCCGAAGATCGCATTATGATCATATTGCATCGGACTCCGGTGTGGACACGCCGCTAACACGTAAATTAGAAAGGTGGAGTAGTTGTCGGTAGTTTGGACTTGTTTCAGAGGAAAACATAACAAAATAAGCGGTTCTGTTACGACTAACAGCGTTTTCTCAACACTTACTATTAAAGTTTTCGTCAGGGCGCAAGACGTTAGTAAATGTTTATTTGAGTTACCAAACGTATTACCTTAACCATTCACAGCTGGTATTTTGTCTACTATATGATGCGGGCCAATATCAAGTTCAACAAGAGACGTGTTTGTCAGAAACAAAATGTCCCCTACTGCGCCGCTTTGAAGCCAAGCATTTGACAATCGACCTTGAAGGATGACCTTGACCTTGACCGTTCACAATCCACAATGTGCAGCTCCATGAGATGACAAATATCAAGTTGCTATCTTCAATATTGCAAAAGCGTATATCAAATGAGCGATGTTGAACCATATATTTGACCTATGACCTTAAATAATGATCTTGACCTTGACTTTTCACCACTCAAAATGTGCAGCTCTATGAGATACACATGCATGCCAAATATGAAGTTGCTATCTTCAATATTGCAAAAGTTTTGGGATATGTTAAAGTTTGACGCAAACAAAACAAGCAATAAACCAACAAATCAACAGACAGGGCAAAAACAATATTTACCCCACAAAAGTGGTGGGGAACATAAACATTATTTTGAAATTGTATGTTAATATTTATTTTAATGTTGATATTATACAAGTAAATCATTTAAGTATTGCAGAGAATGTTAATTATAATGAATGAAATACAATTTTATTTCAGGACGATCTTGTATAAAGCAGTACGTTATTGGCTCAAATCATGGACAGGGAATAAAATACATGTGTGAGGGCGGGAGCGATCAGTGTCAATGCATAAATAGTAAGAGATTACTATATTAATTTTCTTTTAACAACATGTTGAGCACGAACAATATTTATTGTATGCTTTGTGGATATTGAGATGAGATTACCATTGAGTGGCAGCCCAAGTATCTGACTATATAGTGATATTATGATGATTAAACAATTTGTTATATTAAACCACTTATTTGGTTTGTAAATATAAACAGAGGCAAGTCATTTTTGTTTCAAAATAATAGACATAACATAATAATAGTCAATACATGCACATAATTAAGAGACATCGCTACTGATACGCACTATTTCTTCTCAACCGCTGTGAGTAACTAGTTATTATTCAATATGAGTTAATAGTTATTTCCTCCAAATACATGCATTGGCATGACACATACGCAAATCATATGTATTCTTGTGTCACTTTAGTGTTTCTAAAAACATGAAGTAATTTAAGAAATAATGTATATATGAAAAGTATGTGATTAGTTTCCTAAACAGGTTACTGTCATATCTAGCGTAAAGATTCGTTTTATATTGTTTCTCTTTCAATTATCTGACACTGATATCAACATATACCATGTATGCCAATACACAGTTACTTGTGCGAGCAGCGAATAAGTAAATTACAAATTTGAAACTTATAAATGCTGAGAAAAAACATGATGTACATGACTACATAGCTTCTCTGCTAATACTATATATTATCTTGACTTTTATTTTCCTATACGTGCATATAGTTTGCATCGAGTTCGTATTTGATCAACGGAGCACTTTGCATCGAGACTAAGACTATAATGCAACTTTGTTAAAGGTCAGTGTATGAAGCAAGTGAATCAATAGCTCTTCGAAATGGTCGTTAAAATTTCGTCAGAGAAAGACGCTGTGAAAAGACGGAAACTTCGCAGACCAGTCGAAGCTCTGATGGACTATGCATGCAACTTTGAAAAAGCTAACTTTGGTAACGATGTTAACGTTGTAAAGTCAATTCTATTATCATCACAATCATCCATTGCATTATTAGTAATTTTATTATTAGTCGTAGTTATTGTATAAGTAGTATAAGTAGTAGTAAGTAGTAGTAGTAGAAGAAGTAGTGTAAGAATAAGTAGAAGTAGTAGCAGTAGTAGCAGTAGGTGTAGTAGTGGTAATAGTAGTAGCAGTGGTTATAGTAGTAGTAGTACACGTAGTAGTAGTAGTAGTAGTAGTAGTAGTAGTAGTAGTAGTAGTACACGTAGTAGTAGTAGTAGTAGTAGTAGTAGTAGTAGTAGTAGTAGTAGTAGTAGTAGTAGTAGTAGTAGTAGTAGTAGTAGTAGTAGTAGTAGTAGTAGTAGTAGTAGTAGTAGTAGTAGTAGTAGTAGTAGTAGTAGTAGTAGTAGTAGTAGTAGTAGTAGTAGTAGTAGTAGTAGTAGTAGTAGTAGTAGTAGTAGCATTAGTAGTAGTAGTAGTAGTGTAGTAGTAGTAGTAGTAGTAGTAGTAGTAGTAGTAGTAGTAGTAGTAGTAGTACTCGTTAGTAGTAGTAGTAGTAGTAGTAGTAGTAGTAGAAGTAGTAGTAGTAGTAGTAGTAGTAGTAGTAGTAGTAGTAGTAGTAGTAGTAGTTACTCGTTGTAGTAGTAGTAGTAGTAGTAGTAGTAGTAGTAGTAGTAGTAGTAGTAGTAGTAGTAGTAGTAGTAGTAGTAGTAGTAGTAGTAGTAGTAGTAGTAGTAGTAGTAGTAGTAGTAGTAGTAAAGATTCTGCTGTTATATGTCATACCATTTTTCATTTTACTTATTGAAATTACAAATAATCTTGTCGTAGCCAAATTTACCGACAGCATTACTGAAGTCGTTTTAAAACTATGTGTTACAGACATTCAACTCGTGACCGACCCTGTTAGTATACTATATTTAAATACATTTTCAGTTGTTAGAGTCAAAGTGACAAAAGTTGGTTATAATAGTAGAACGGAAGTTCAGTTTGCACGGGCTTTAATCGAGGAAACAGCACTGCAAGGTAAATAAACTTTCAAATGGACGATGTGTTAAAACGCGTTCTTGTTTAATCGCATCCTCCGATATTTGTTTTTTCACATATTTTTTTTTAACTTTTAAACAAGTCTTTTATTTTCTTCGTAAGATATTACAGGCATACATACATAACATACATACACGCATACAAGCACATATAATAAAAAGTATTTTACAAACATGTATTAGAGGGGTACTTAAACTATTCTATCCGTAAGATACAACATACATACAGTGCAATCATGTTATTTACAGAATATTTAAGTACAACTATTTGAGTACAGCATACATGAAGTTATGAAACATACATTTATTTTACCATTTATACCTTTTAATATTTATAGCACTATACCACCCAATTTGCTCATACATATTATAAGACTTTTGTTGTAGGTATGTATATATTTTGTCTGTAATATATTACACATTCGAAAGGTAAATTAATTGCTGAATTGCATAATGACTTCACGAAATATTTTGCGGTTTAAGAATATTTATGGTCTCTAAATAATGTGGTATGTATGATTAGTGTTGTCGTTATTTGAGATGTCGACAAATATTTTTATAAGGGACCAGTCTCCTAATTCATCATCTGTTTTAAGTGTGGTTTTATATATTTCAAAATTGTGCTTCATACTATTCACAAGTCCAAAAGTTGGAGATTGTGTTTTTATTCTGCAATGAAAAATATACCGTTTAATATCTAGACACATAATGTTTACATCGTTCATTTTTGGGGTCGTGATTCAAAGTATTAGATCTTGACATGTAATATCAATATTTTCACTTGGTCTTCTTCTATTAATAGTCTCAACAACACATTTAACAATTTCTTGGGAATATGAACTGTACCAGAACAAGTGTACAATATGTTCTACTTCATTATTACAAAACGTACAAAGTTTATTGGCAGCAATTTTCATTTTTAACATAAGAGATTTTGTTCCTAAGATTATGTGGACTATTCTGCACTGGAACCATCTAATATATGTATCTTAGTTAGGTTGAACACGAGTTCATGTTTGTTTTTCCAGTCAATATTTAAAAAATGTGAATTCCATGTTGTTTGACATGCTAGGAATGTCATTGTTCTTTATTAATATTTTATAAATATGTTTATCTTCTTTTGGGCTGCTTACTATTTTCTTTATATATGTTGATAATATAGGCCTTTGAATGTTATTGTCAAAAATCGACATATCTTCAAAATGTTCTATATATTTATTACATTGTTAATTAATCCTTGGTATAATAAAAAAAATACGTTTGTTCCGACATGTTCGTCCAAAGATTCTTTGAAAATAAAGCAATTTCTTTCTGTCATAATATCTCTCACAAAACAAATACCTCTTTCATATAGACTTTTAATTAAAATATGACTGTTGTTAATTTTAAAATTATGATTGTAAAATAGAGGCATGTCCAGAATATCATTACACCTGATTACTGGCAGCTTTTCAATATACAAAACATAGTTTTTAAGAACATCAAGCCGAATTTTATTTTTCAGGTGTAAACATATTTTCTCTGCATACATTTTGCCAGTATTAAACATAGTTTTAAAATCTATTATCGATTTAACTAGTGTATAACAATTAACCTCGTCTGACAATAATCTTGTTATTTTCATGTATTTTTAAAAAGAAAAAAATATCTATCATATCAAGCCCACCTTAATTGTATTTCTTAACAATTACACTAGCTTTTGTTTTGCTTGGTCCTGCCCAAATGAAGTCATGCACTTGTTGATTAATTGTTTTCATTGTGTCTATTCTTGGAGTATGTAGCGATACAAATAAGTGAGTAAGTAAAGGTAGAAGCAATGATTTAACAATAGTTATCTTTCCAAGTGGTGTTATATTTCTACGGTTCCAATGACTAATTGTGCTTTTTATACTTTCAATTTTGTTTTCGAAATTTATCATTATCATGTTTTCTAAGTTAACATCGATCAAAATCCCAAGAACTTAAAAAGTAGAGACTACCCATGTCAGTTTGTATTTGGTTTTTATTGATCGTTTACTATATTTCATAGAACCTATCTAAATTTAAAATTATTTTTCATAGTTAATGTTAAGTCCAGAATATCTCGAAAATTAATTCAGCACATTTAACTTACAATTAAGGGATGATTCTGACCCGTCAAAAAGTAGAGATGTATCATCTGCAAATTGAGATTTTTGTTGTTGTCTTTTTTGTATTGCCTTTTATTTAATTGTTTGTCCTTATTTTAATAGCAAGAATTTCTGCACATATAATGAAAATGTAAGCACTGATGGGGTCTCCTTGACATTTCTTCTTATCTTACATATTTGTTTCATGTACGAACTGTTCGTTTGAGAGTTAAACTTAGTACGAACTCTTCTCACAAAGAGAAAGTTAATTCGCAATTTGAGTGTTGTCTTCACATTTTCAATAAAGGCGATCAACTCATGAGAGAGGGAGACGATATGGAATTCGAATGGCCCTTGACATGTACACAGCCGGAACTGACAGTGGGTAAAACCTACTACATCATAGCGAAGGACGGGACTTCTTTTAATGAAGGCTATGGAATGACGAGGTTACTTACTTGCATAAATGATTAATTCAAAATGTAATGTAGTTCTTGGAAAGACTTTAAATGTTTGCGATAGTTTATCTCCACCACTTTTAACTACATGTACAGAATAACTTTCATCACCATGACCTCGTATCTTAAAATAATTATGGACAATTGTTCGCAATTAAAAACATTCAGTTTTAATTGTGTTTTTTATTTTTAGAGGGAGCAAATTTCTTAAACAATCCTTTTTACTATCAATTAAATGCTATAAGCATATATTATTATCGAGCTGAATTCAGACATGAAGTTCGCAACACGATACAGACCGGGTATTAATTGTAAACTATACGGTTAATGCGATTATCTGGTTTTCTTTGTGACGAGTTTTTGTATCGTCAACGTTTCATGTCTGTAATAAAATGTCTTTGCGATGTCAGCTAAAGTTAAAGATGTTATATGTTTTGCTGCCGCTTGCTATTTTTTAGAGTGAGGTATCAACTGACGGGCACGGCACTCGTGATCGACCCTGAGTTCAAATCGCTTCTTCGTATTGTGATGAACAATTTCGTAAAAGAACTGAAGAAGAACAATGGCTGCAAAAACTAAGCGTCGAAACAGTCACCAAAGACTTTGCTACATTTGTTCGCAATCAATCGTTATATTGTAATTATAGTATTCATCGTACATATAATCAAGCTGTATTATAATCGGATTTTAGATATAGGTCTTCTCCATGCCCAAGCACTTAAGCCTATGAATCCTGAATATGAAGCAAAAATATTTAAGCACGCCTTTATATGGAAACTCACTGGGTGTTGTATTTGACTGGCTTTTGACCATCTGCTATATATTGCAACCAATTTAAATGAAATAAACTTATTCGCAAATTGAGCGTAGGTGTGTGTTATTAAGACGTTTGACTAATGGCTAAATTAAAGGTAATAAAATTGACATGAGTGAGTGAACACAAACATACGTTTGAACACCCATTGATTGGTTTTAACGAGTATTTAAGATCAACTATTTAAAGACACTTAATGACTTCTTTACTTTATCATTGCGTTATTATTGTTGCTTTTATTTCATAAACATATTAAGTATGATTGAAATATGTAAGATGTATTATGAGTGGTGTGAACATAGAAATGCTATATATAATTTTGACGAAGCAATATACGTCTACATGCAAGCTTAGGGCTGAATAAAAGAACTAAATGCGCGAATAGTTCAGATCGCACTATTCATATTTTTATTTGCGATGGATACAACTTATAATATTAAACACTGAAGTAAAACATATCTTTAGACATTTGATAATTGCGTCATAAAGAATCGTTTTCAATATTGGATTATACGGTTATATTGGATTATACTGTTGTGTGATTTTGTTCATTAAGATCGGGTCTTTCCCTTAATCTAAAACTCTCATGAATACTTGTATTACTACACTTGTTATTTAATCCTATGGTTATAAATGCAAACTGTTGACTTCATCATCATGGCCATTAGTCCCTGGTCTATTACATTACTAAATTCTTGTCATTATGCAACTTTGCCTATAATCGATACAAATAGGCTTTTGTCTTTTTTTCATACTATTATCACAAACTCTGGTCTACTAGTAAGAGCCTCTAGCTAAACGAAATTATTTCATGAATTGTGTTTTGTTGAAATCAACGGATTTTTTTCACAATCGTCTATAATCAATAGCCGTATATGCAAACCACTCATTAGATGACATATTTAACACAAGTAACTGGGCTTCAGATATGGCAGTATGCTAATATGAAAGAAGAGCGTAGCTCAAGCAGACTGGTATCAAAGATATCCATCGAGTCCTGCGTATCGGTGGGTACGACGTATAGATGTGATCCGAAAATGTTTACATTTATAGGCATGCTACTTAAGGGTGTCACGATACGCTCACCTTACGATACGATACGTATCGCGGTACAGTGTGTATGATACAATACGTATCGCGATACGTATCGTCAGATGGAAACAACATACAAACCATTTTTCAATTTTATTTAAAGACCTCTACATATGTGTCATACAATATACAAAATACCATATAATGTCATGAAAGTACACGAATTGACAGTTAGTTATTATTATTTACAAATCTGAAACTTTGATTAAATATGAAGACGAAATTATGAATAGGTTTGAAACATACGGACTGCTTTAAGTTACTTTTACTGCGATAGATTATTTAAGGTAACAATAAAACGTGTTTACTAACTAGTCAAACTGGCTTGTGCCAATCTTTGCTTGTGCCGTAACAAAACTCCAAGCGCAATTCTTAAAACCAGTCAAATATTGCACCTTGTTTCGTGACGTAGGCGACACAGCAATTTTTGAGTGGTTGAAATTTAATTTTAATGGTTTCAAAGAATTTGCAAAATTCTCAGCGGAATCACAAAATTACAGCTCCTGCTTAGGAAATTCGTAGCGACTAAAGTCTTGATTGTGTCACATTATGGTTAGAAATTATAGGTGGAATATATGGATTTACCTCATATAAAAAAATATTGAAAATTTTATCAAAACGGCCAGTAAACATGACAGTCACAAAGTGCACATATGTTCAAATAAGCTTATCGATGAGGGAGAGATTAAAGAATAGTATAGTTGACACAAGGCCAGGTATGTTTATATTGGTCAGGCAATAGTGTTTATTCAGTTAAATCTCTCATCAAAAGGTTGGATAAAGCTTGTAAATATTTTAGTGGTTTGTTTATCCCGTTCCCAGGGCTTCATTGATTCAGTATCTTAAGTAATGTATCCAATAAGAAACAACCACGCATAGAACACTGACCAATGGAATTCATAACTGAGTTTCACGGGCCGGATGTTAGAGGGAAACAAAAGGGAGTTAGCGTTTAGACTTGGAGGTGTACGGATCGAGAAAGATACGATCATGTAGCAATCACAACGTATTTGTATAACCGAAAATATTAAGTATGTTAGACATTAAATTGGACTAGGAACTGATACATGGTGTTGTTGAATATTTTATCCTGTATTATGCAGAGAAATTAACATAAATAAAGAAGGACCGACTTGTCCCATGCGTGGCACGAGAAAATGGGAGTTAATGCAAAACTCGTCATCTTGGCAATTCGCGCATGACGAGATATCGAATGATAGGCTACATACCGGTAATTTAAGAGTAATGAACATTGTTAGTAACTATGTGTCGTCCATGAACTATGAACGATTACGGGACAATATAAAGCAAATGTTTATACGAAATAAACGACTACCACTTTGTTCTGATAACACAAAATTCTTTCATAATTTTTATGAGAAGCTCGCTGGAGATGATTCAATTAAACTTCCGCCATTTTTGGGCGATTTACAGTTACTTCCTTTGAAATGCGTCATGTAAAATGACGTACCGTACCGTACCGTACGGACTCGGAGGCGTATCGTGAACCGTACCGAGGGGAGACTATTACGATATACCGCCCCACGGAGTACCGTGACACCCTTAATGCTACTACGATTACGGTTATTTTCTAAAGCTCTATTATTGTCAACTGAAATCAATCGTTGCTGTTTTTCTCTTACTTAGATTTTTACAATTATTTTAATTAATCTTCAGTTGCCCGCCATCAAGTAATTTAAGCTAAAGAGACGGCAACGTGACAATTTAAACCAGTATTGACGTGAGAGGACTAGCAAGTTGTTGTTGTTGATAGCTGTATTTGTGTAAATATTATTTTGTAATTTGTATATATAATGCACATATATTACTCGAAGTAGAAAGTAAAAGCCCACGTTCAATTGTGTCGCAGTGCTTTTGATGAGGTAAATGTTGTTTTATCTAATATCTGATTAGTAATAAAAAATATGATTTAGAGTTTAAAGCAAGATGCCTTAAAGCAGCATAATTGTTTTGGATACTTCATGTTAAACAAACATAAACATAGCTTTTTTAATACACAACCTCATGGATATTATAGATCAACACATGATTCATCTTAAACATTGTTTGCAAGGATCACTAGATTTTCCGACACCTGCTTTTCGGATTTCTTTTATAATTATTTATATTTATCATTTTAAGATGTAGCTATATTAGTTATCTTAAACAATCACTGCTATTACCAAGCTATTGATAAAACATCAAAATATATTCACTCTCATTTCATATTTAGATACTATATATACAGACGTTATATATACAGACGTTATATATACAGACGTTATATATATACAGACGTTATATATATACAGACGTTATATATACAGACGTTATATATACAGACGTTATATATACAGACGTTATATATACTGCACACACTATTAAGCGCGCCGCTTTTGTTTAAAATCTTATGCTTAAGCTGCACACATTTTACTTATTTTATTGTAAAAGTACAAACTTACGTGCTATTAAATATGTATAGGTACATAAATATTAAAGTTTAAATGCTTTATATTGATAAATGTAAACATTTGAACTTAAAATCTCCAGTAACAAAACAAGAATACAATTTAAAAAAAGGAAAAAAGTAACCCTCAACAGGGCTCGAACCACTGACCCCTAGCTTCCTGGAGTACTGGAGTAAAAAGCCTCTCGCTAGGCCCGCTCGACCATCCAAGCTCATGTTTACATTAAGATGTATTGTTCAGCTATATAAGCTATATAAGCAATCCTTGCAGTTTCCCAAAATATCGTTTCGCGTTGATACGACCCTTTATCTGTTTGACGGCCCCTTTAAGGTTGTGCCTAGGTCTAATGGTGGTGGCGGAAAAGAGCTATCATTAAATCTCCAGAGAAAGTCTACTGAGGGTACCCGACGCATTGAAATCCCTGTTAGTGGCATAAACCAAAACCGGTTAGGAGCAATACGTGCTAACAGGAAGAAACGAATATGATCGTAAAAGAATAACGGAAAAATCAGATGCTCTGGTCAGGGATCTTGATAAAGGCGTCACTATTTTAACTGATTGATCTATGGGATTTGACCGAATCTATCGCACACTACGTTCTTGTCTTCTTCGACAATGCTACGATTTTGGAGTTTGCACTGCGCTGCTCTCATGGCGATCGTTCGGCTTTATAGCCTGGACGCAGTAAGAATGCTGGGTTTGCTGAGAACATATCAAAATAAGGTAGCTTTGTGACATTATTTCCTTGTGGACGACGGTTTCCACGATCTTATCGCCAGTAAAATGTAAAGGGTGGTATATAATATACTGTTATTTAGAATTAAGCTTGATTGTTATGTTTCATTAATTTCTTATAAGCTTCAATGTTTGCTCGAAAGAAAAAACAAGGTCCAGAAGCATGCTTCAGAAGTTTAAACAATGTCAACGATTTTTTTAGTTTGGCTCTCTTGGGCTTTAGTTCGCACGCACCAAAGGACAATGTTCAAGATTGGCGTTTGCGTCGGGTAAAGAACTTATACTTAAATAACATATGAAAAAAAAATATTTCTTTAAAACCAAAGTATTAGTAGCTCACATTGTTATAAAAAAACAAGATGTGATTTATTATATATACAAAGCATTTTGACATGATATCATTATAATGAACGGCCATTTCCTAACATGTAATTGGAGCGTACATGGCGTTGTTTTTTCATTATAAAAACTTCGCATTTTCTTAGAATATACCATCGGAACATTCAGGATATAGGCAACTTAGATGCAATATCTGTAGTGATAAATTACCCAGCAAGTCACCAGTTAACTGAATTACCGATTTATGCCATGTGTCTTGTTTAGGTTTTTATGTTTGTGTTTTTTGAAGTTTGTTTTCCGTTGACAAATCTCAGCCCATGCTTCTATTTTACTTATTGAAAAGGTACGGCATTTAACCAGATACGTAAACGCATGTAAATGTTCATTTTTTAGCTATGGTGTTTATAATGAGAATAATACAGCACTTCTCACAAACTTCACAAAGAAATGGTGTGATTATTTTGGCAGAACGTCCATGTTTACTGTGGATTCTGTAGATTAATGGGGGTATTAGCATCCGTTTTATAAAAAATAAAAGGACGATAGATGGTGTTTGTAAATATACTGACTGAAAGAGTAAATATTATTATTATATCATTATATCATTATATTATTAACAAGAACCGTGCCCTTAACTGACAGTTCTGATCAGTGGTACCTACAGCAGAAACTTGGTTGAAAAAAATTGCCAAGATGTTGACAACTATAACAATCGAGGCCAGTTTTGAAAAAATAAAAAAACATAAGTAATCGTTCTGCTAGAAAACACCTTGTTCAAAAACTAAGGGATTCCAATATCGCACCCACCGAAATCATGCAAATAACAGGACACAAAAACGTACAGTCAATAATCAATTACAGTGAAATTTCTATCTCTATCTCTCGGTTAATGTCCAGAGTTATTTGTATAGCTCTCCCATCCTAGTCTTGAAGACATCTATGGACGGGGAAGTGACCACCTGTTCTGGGAGACCATTCCAGAGGCGTTTTCCAGTTGGGAAAAGGAAAACTGGTAGGCGTTGACGGTGGTAAATGACACTATTTAGCGGTGTGCATGGCCTCTGGTGTGCACTCCTGCTGGTATAAGTACACTTCTGGCGTTGATGTCCACTAATTAAGTTGTTAACGATCCTGTACATGATAACAACTTTGGCTGTTTGACGTCTGGATTCAAGTTTTGTCCAACCGAGCTTGTTCATCATTGCAGAAATTTCCAAACAAACACAACAAGATGTTCAAACCTTTTGGCAGCATGTTCTACTGCAACTCCATCTGTTTCATGCACTCGAATGAACAATTCCGAAATGAACATTTCTCTCCCCACCCACACGGCAGTTTCACAAGCACAGTTTCCTGGTCGTAATCCAATTAATGGCATGTTTTTGGAGCTGTACTTAACGTGCAGAACCTCAATATCTACGCACAACCACCACAGTAAACCAAACGCGCAGTATATATCCCAAATTCTAATAAAAACATCATTCAATCTTTTACACGTGTTGACACACTGCGAAGACGTGACTGTGAGCGACTGCGCTGGCCTTGACATGTTACAACGGTTATCAAGTTCGCCTCTAAAATGTATAATATTTTAACGATTTTTGCCGGTACTTTATCCTTTAGGTTCATTATTCTTTGAGTTCTTTCCTATTATTTACACCAAAACGAACAATCTCTTGCACGACGGTTACATTACGATCACCTCTGTGTTGGGCTCAGAACGGACTATTGTTATGAAAGCGTCTCATTCATGTCATCATTGAGGTTACAGAATACTAAACAATCTCTTGCACGGCGGTTACATTACATTCACTGCATTAAAGAAAACCATCTCATACCATGATATCTTATATCAGTCTTAATTCATTATTATAAAATTGATATGTTTTTTTTATGTTAAGAAACCAACATACATACACACGTCGAAGCAATTCCTAACGTCACTCAAAACAAATATGTTCAATTGTTTACATTTGTGAAGTGCGTGGAATGATTCCATCTGCGTAAATGGGCAATAAATTAGTTCCAAAGAGTTGCATTAAAACTCGCAAGTTTTTGCACGATTTATCGTACATTTAAAAGTCATTTTTCTTAATTTAATGCATGCGATCTTAAATATCCAATCAAATATACGTTGAATGCGTTTGTTCGGTTTTATCTATTTTATAGACAAAATGGAGGGCTGAGCCTTTCGCAGAGTTGTATGTAAGAGCAAGGAACGACAACTCTGCGTGGATATTTCAAAACGAAAATACATTTCCCGCGGGCAAGCATTCGACTATTCGGTAAGTTCAACGCAAATAGCGTGTGTACTAGTATTCTGGATTGATCATTGTATTATTATGTACATAATTTGATGATTTAATAATACAAGTCAGTTATTAAGATGCACAATATGTAATTTCATAATATAGCCACAGTATTATACAATTACTGTTTGATACGGTAGGGTTGTGTTTAAATGAAATGGAATAGTAGGGTGATGTCTTTAGCAAGCGGGTCACGTGATATATCAGTATATAAAGCGCTGCTCTACTGGGAGCAGGCAGTCTGCGTTCGATCGTCGAACAGAACACAACGTTTAATACGTTATAGTAATTAGAGACCAAATATCATTGGAAGTATCTTTGACTTTGGATGCCTATTGAGTGGGGGTGACCCAGGCAACTTTGCGCATAACATACCATAGCTTGTTGGGTAAGCTTGAGACTCATATATTAGTCCGGGCACAGGTCTCCTTTGGTAATATAAGACAGTGCACGTTTCTGGTCTCTTAGGTCAGCCTGAGCAAGGAACATCTCTGTGACTTTGGATGCTGTTTGAGTGGGGTTGACCCAAGCAACTTTGCGCATAACATACCATAGCTTGCTGGGTAGCTTGAGACTCATATATAAGTCCGGATCACAGGTTTCCATTCCAGTTAGTGCACGTGTTAGGTCTCGTAGATCAGCCTGAGTCTGTCAAGCTACTTATTGTCGCTTGTACTACACTGATCGATTGTCTTCCTTGCGTAACGCAGAGGGGAGACACTGCAGACTCGTTGCTATATGTGTAAGACACCCGAGGTGACCCAAGTCACCCAAGACACCCGTTGACCCAAGTCAACCCAATTCAACCCAAGTCAACCCAAGTCGACCCAAGTCAACCCAAGTCGACCCAAGTCGACCCAAGTCGACCCAATTCGACCCAAGTCGACCCAATTCGACCCAAGTCGAACCAAGTCGACCAAGTCAACCCAAGTCGACCCAAGTCGACCCAAGTCGACCCAAGTCAACCCAATTCAACCCAAGTCGATTCAAGTCGACCCAAGTCAACCCAAGTCAACCCAAGTCAACCCAAGTGATCAAAGCAATCCAAGTCGCACAGGGCATACGGAACCGGCTTGTATGGAGGCAAATTAAATTATTTGTTTATCAAATCACACGGCTAAGGAAAGCCCGAGGAAAAGCCATTATATATATATTCCGAAGGAACGGTAGACACGTTACAATATATGCTTTCATTTTGTGTAATAAGTTATTGATGCTTAAAGTTTTTTTGCCGAATTAAAGAAGAAAGAGAAAGAAACAGCCTTATTAAATTACATTAAATGACGCTACTTTTCGTGTTGCGGAACAATGCTATTTTTAGAAAAATTAATACGCGATTAACGAATGCAGCGGCTCCAGGGCGAAGCGATTAATTTGCATTATATTCTTGAAAAACGGGGTGAGTGGTATCAGTGGTATGATAAACAGAAAAACTGGTTACTTCCTGATCGTTTCGTAATATATCAGGCTCGGCACGAATAAAATAACGGCTCGGCAAGCCTCGCCGTTATTTTATTCTAAGCCTCGTCTGATATATTACAAAACGATCAGGCAGTAACCTGTTATTCTCTATAACGGCGAGGCTTGCCGAACCGTAATTTATTTCGTGCCGAGCCTTATATATTACAAAAAGACCAGACAGTAACCTTATATTTCTGTTTATCATACCTCTACGTCCCCGATTTTAAACAAATAATGAAACAATTGCTAAAAAGCAGCGGTTTTAGCGGGAAAGAACATGACTTTTTCGTTTGGCGTGTTAACAATGACGTCATAAGCACGCGCACTTAATAAATTTGTAAAAAATGTTTTTACTATTTGTAGGTTGCATTTTGTGTTTAAATTGTTTTACATCTTGGTATAAAATTGATTGTTTTGTTAAAACTGATTTGATTTTACTAAAAATGATTACTTTATGGTTGATTCCGATCAATAGGACCATCCGCCACACATGACTGATATAAGAACTTCTTGTTGACTATGATATAAAATAATATATCAGGCAACGTTACATCAGGCAGATATCAATGCGGTGGTAAGATAAACCCAAATATTTTGGAAAGACACCTCATGTTACTTCGATATATAGCTTTATCTCTCAATCTTTTGATTCTCTCGCAATTATGAATACGTATACAATGACTACTTGATGTTGTTGTATATGCAAGATAAAACATTGTTAAAACCGAGTGAATCATAATACACGCGGATAACTGAGAATTCTCTGTGTGCTGTCTTGATTAAACGTTCTATTTAGATCTTCAGCAAATTTCTTTTACATTTCATCTTCTATAATGCGTTCTAACATGTATTAATGAAATAGTAATGTCATTCAGGACGTGAATGTTTTATAACGAAATAAATGCATACAAAATTGCCCGCTTGTGGATGTTTATTCGCGGCATTTATTGCGATAGTGTACATGGTATACAATATCCACTTATGAAGAGTGATAAATAAACTGTGTATACAATGAAACACAAACGATCTAGTTTGATAACAAAATATAAAAACAAGATATGACAAGACAAGCGTTTTATTAGTGATCAGTACATAGTACATAATCTAGAAAGTAATGTGATTAAATACAATAAATCATTTTGTTCAGTTTAAGTTTTTAACAGAAAAATACGATATTGATTCAAATGCAGTGTACAGACTACGATACATACACATGAAGAGTGATTAATATGTATTACACGGTAACTGATTGTCTTATTTTATACAGTTTGCAACAATTTTTATAACATATACGTTAACAGAATCCATTAAAGAATGGAATTTATATACAGAAGGTCTAACGTAACAATTTGTATCGAGCATTCTAATAATTCTTCAAATGAAAATAAGACAATTTTTGGCAAAATATAATACCGGTTACAAAACGGATAGGTTTATTTGCTCGGTACATAGTTCTAGTTCGCTAACCAGTGATTAAGTATGGCCAAATAAACGCAGCAATAACACTGTATTCTTTTAATATGCGTTGTATTTAATTGTGATAACCCTTGCTTCATATAACTGATATAATAAAAACATAAATAACAGTATCTATCTAAACTCATATTAAATGTAAAATGTTATACAATGTAACTGTTTTGATTTATTTATCATTTTAACATATTGACACAGAATCAGCAAGTATAAATATTATACTCAGATTCAATATATAGCAGACAATTAATCTTAAAATAATGGTATAACAATTTATATAAAACATATTAAATTGATATTTTGCACGTGACATAATTTTCATATTTAGTTCTGTTGTACTTTGCTTTTTTTCAGAAAAATGTTTTAAAGTATCTATCTAAATGTATTAATGAACAAAGAAGCAACTTTATTTAAAAACAAGATGTGTTTGTGAAACAGTATGTCTGCCACCGCCATATATTTGACCTTTGACCTGTTATGATGATCGTGACTTTTCACCACTTAAAATGTGCAACTCCATGACATACATGTGCATGCCAAATATCAAGTTGTTATCTTCAATATTGCTAAAGTTATGGCAAATGTTAAAGTTAAACGCACACAAACAAACCAACAAACAGACAGGGCAAACACAATATGTCCCCCAGTAGTAAAACAGTTAGTACATTATAACATTCTACTTGATTCATGTCGCATACACACATGATAATAAATTGGTAGTTTACAAAAGCAATCATATAATTAAACGACAGCTATGTTGGTGAAATCTAAGCAAAACTTTCACGACATGTATACATACTAGATTTATTATTATACATTATTATTATACATACTAGATTTATTAAATTTTCACTTATCTTTTACATGTTGTGAGCTAATGTAACGATTGACAATGCAAGTTAAGAATTGATTTAAATATTGAATGAGATATTTTGTCATTCCATATTAATATACTCCGTCAATAGTATTCGCTAAATTTATTAAATGGACATTAATAAAATGCACATAAACAAAAACAGTTAATATGTAATCGCATTAATATTGTTTAATCTCCGCAATGAGTAGTTTTTTACCATTTATCGGCGTTTATTTTTACCTACGTCAAGTATGTTAGAGCATGGCATGCCCAATAAAAACACAACACCATACGCGCAGACCAAATAAAGCAAATACTGATGCATATCGTTCGACAACGATGACGATTTATGGTATACAAGAGACGACGCGTCACTGATGCACACTCGGAACTTGGTATGTCCATCTGAGGCGATGTATTTTCGAAATTCGTGCTCGGAAAGCACTGTGTCGCCGACCAAAATAGTGTTAAGAGCAAGAATGCTAATCTCAGACTCGTCTAAATCAATTTGCTCGCAAAGCACCAGCTTCGAAAAAAACATAGGTCGATTAGGTAGTCTTGCGAGTCCTACCGTTTCCATATAAATCCGAATAAGTGATGCCTTGATATGAATTACTAAACCTAGAGGATATTATGCACCTCTGCTAGGTCCCATGTGGGAATGTATAGATTGTTACTGTTACTTTTTAACTGCCAATTATCAAACGGATACAATGAGCAATTGAACACTTGAGCTCTACCGTTCGCATCATACATCACCAACGGTTTCGTCAGAAGCTGTGTTATGTTAAATATGAGATTCGAATAGTTTAATGCTTGAATTTGTCTATTGAATGAGACGACAAAATGCAACGAGACATTCCCATCCTCGATGTTCGTATTATCTCTCGTTGAAAGAAATGATGCAAATGAAAACCAAGTGTCAATCCAACTGTTGTTTGGAAAGCTAGGGAATTTAATATGTGTTTGTGTTTGTGTTACGATATGCTCAATAAATGTTTCATCAACGTGAACTGATTGCAATTTCAATACCAAAACCAAGTTTACTCTACCAATCTGTATGTTGTTACGAATGAGGCACACTCCATCATTCCTGTCGAATCCAAAGGGACACATAACGAGCTTGCATTTTGTGAAGCCCTGAAAATGAGTTAATTTAAAAAGTAAAGTACTTTAAACGTCAATTAAGTTCTTGTTGATTGTAAGTTCTGATTAAAGGAAAATTATATATAAATTTTGACTCGTTTTATATGTTCTGTACAGTTTTAGCAAACCGACCGTATTCACACATCATCTTATTTATACTTGATTCGTTTGCTTTTTATGTATTTTCAGAGTTTTGATAGTTTCAACATCTGTCAAAACACTGAAATGTGCAATATCACAATATATGTATTTGTCTGCTTTATTGACATTGCCATAATTATAAATTTTAAATATATAAGTATAAATGTTTTATTCGTTTTACCTTTAGCACTTAGCTTTGGTTTATTTCTTGCTGTATTAATCGAACAAAAAATTAAACAGACACACAAGACGGACAACAAACGCAATTTTGAATGTGATTGTAGAAAACAATTTGTCATTAATTATCTTTCTCGGAAGAAAAACAAGAAGTAGTGTGTAGGACGAACCAATTAATTGTGATTGTGCCTTAAACCTACCCACTTGCGCTTAAAACTGTCTTTATAGGGTTATACTGAGGAGAAGGGATCTAATTGGAAGAAGAAATCTTGTAAATTATTTCCTGAAAAAAATATCTGAAAATGAATATAACACTAAAAATAGGATGATCTTACATGTTTATCCTGTATGCAAACGCGTGAATCATTATCTCCTTTGTCGTGATCTGGCTGGTGATATTTTCTTCCTTCCAGGCCTTCCAGGAGACTGGTGATAGGAAATCTTCCAATAACTGATTGGATGTCTGGACATGCAAACGTGGAAACTTCCATTTTGACATTATTACTGCATTGGCCACATGCATATATTCTTAAATGCACCAAAACGTGCGATCGTGCTTTGTTCACAGCGCGCTCTATCGTCTGTGTGGTTATATCGTTCCGACAACTGTGCGTCCAAAAACTCACAAGATCCTTCGAGGGTATAGTTTGTGAAGTCGAAACAAAGCAAAGGTTCAAGACCATTTACGTCACCCCGATACACAAAGATGGCATCACAGTTTCTATCGGTGCTAGCGACAAAAGGATTATCGATGGACTCGGATGCAGATTGCGAGGATGTGTCTGCTTCGGGTAATCTGCATGAAATTGCAACTGGCCACGTCTGGCCGTCAAAGACATTGTGACAATTGCTGACGTATTGCGACCTGTATATTCGACGTCGGCTCGGTGACCATACTGGAACTAGGTCAGCTAAGGTCGCATTTTCTAACGGAGTCTCCCCATGTGCCTAGATAGGATAGTATATAATTTTATCTTACAATTCAATTCAAATCCATCATATAGATCAAGATGTGCTTACGCAATGCTCTTACAGATCGGGTAATATGGAATTGGTTTTATCTTTCTTTTAAAGCCGTTTGCAATTGAAGTTTAATGCAATTGATTGAACATGTGTTAAACTATTAAGGGTCGGCATTTAAAAGAAACGTGACAATTGCAAAACGGATAACGGGAATGTGCTGAAGATGGTCTGAATAGGCCAGGAAAAAAAGACACACAAACATGTACAAAGAATAATTTGCTGAAAATTGTACCACACCGTGTCCTTAACATCATGTGGACATTGGTCGATCATGTTAAACGGTATTCCCGGTAGCGGATGTACCCTTTTGTGTCGTATTGTCTTTTGTCGTCGACATAACGCAAATCATCGTGCCGTCGTGAAGACTTACATCGCAACAGGTTTTCGTGAAAATGCATCTTTTGTCTGTAAGTGTATTAAAACGGATTTAAACATGTGTGATCGCCTTTTAGAAATATCCCTGAGCTTCTAATATAACTGTGATAATGAAAACTACATTGTACCATGTTAAATTTAAGTAGTCACTACAAGGTGTGAATAAGCAAGACAGGTATTGGAGATTTTTTATTTATTTTTCAAACATTGGATAAGAGCTTGAATTCAGTTATTACTACTTAATGATCTTGTACCGGTATTTTGTATATATGATGCAGTTATTTGGCAAAATATATCAATTTGCATATATAAAATATGTATCTTTTATTGTCCGCTTTTCGCTAGCCTGTGATTTTAAAAAATAGACTAAAAATTATTCTAGTTTTATTTCGATTGCTCGCGCCATTTTTGAGGGGCTAAAATCCGAAGTCTTCAAGTGTGTTGTGGCCTTAAAACAAATTATTAAATAATGTGGCGTGTCTTTGTTCTTTTATTTTAATGTTGTTGACAGCACTTGGATCGCTATATACACAGAATAAATGCTGGATTAAATATAGGAATTTGTATGACTGAGTAGTTAATGTGACCGCTTCTGAATCAACCCGTCCAAGGATCGAACCCTTATTTAAATTACAGTTTTTGTATTTTGAAACGCTTTTCGTTCTTTTATTTAAAACTATTAAGCTAAGCCAAACATCTTCTTAAACTATATAACATATAACTCTCAAAAAATCAGTTTACTTGCGACGTCGCTTTCATAAGAAAATTAATTGCTCTTTTAAATTTAGGCTGCGGTAATATCAGAACTTAAACTTAAGAGTTGAGTAAAACTATAACCATACTTATCAAGAAATGGTTAAATGTGTATTAATTTAACTGATGTATAAATTAATACACACGCAGCTTTTACACAATTAATTATTTATACAGAAACGTGAAATACGCTAGGAATGTCAACCATCGTAACAACTTGAAAGAAACTCCCATAGGATCGGTTCAACAAGAACCGATGACGTTAATATGACACTAAAAACTCCGTTCTCTATGCTCGATGATGAACAGACATATTTCATAAAAGCATGTTACGACTACTTATTTCCTAAAATATAGCTTTCGAATGGCAACATGAACAATAATTGAGTAATACGCATATCACCTTAAAATTCTTTAACCATCTAACCTACGGATAATGAATTGACAAACAAAATGTATAAAAACCTAAAACAAATAAGGCATACCTTTACTGAACAGCATACACATTTTAAAGCTTTCCATGTTAAAATGTTTTTTTTATTTAAGATAAAAGCCATTTTACACAATACAACATAGACCATATAATCCATCTTATATTTTTAAAACATATTTAACATAAAACTAAGTAGAATATGAACACAACTTACCAGGACAACATACGCCTGTCTTTGCGCTCTGGCAGATCGACCATCCAAACGTACTGAACGCTAGCAGCAGCGTTACAAACCTCATGACTACTGAAGCCACTTGGATATCCGAGGTCGTATAAACTACAATAGTTCTGAATAGAACAGTTCATAAGCTATGTATATGGTGTGATTTTGCAAGAACATTAGTTCGCTTTTCGACCGTTAGACTTCTAAATATTTCAATTTATAAATATTTTGTCACTTTAACATAAGCAATATGTGTGTATTATTACTGCAATATCTGCTGTCTTCAACTGGCCTTGCTGTCACTGCTTTCAACTTTGTATGCCGCTTTTATACAGATAGACACCATCAATTAGGCTAATTTACCGACACTAATTAATTTAATTTAACACATGTGTCCTCATGGAAATGACAGTCGTGTTTTCTTATATTCTCTGATGGTGCTTATTAAGATACAGAGACTAACAACCGGTTAATGAGGATAAAGTTGCAAAGATTGTGTTCGTTGTAAAATTAATTTGTGTTATTTAATAAATTAGCTTCATATATTTTCTTGAGTCCTTAAGGAGATACATTTAATGAGGTATCATTCGGCCATTCAAGCTTATTCAAAGTTTATTGCTAATAATTAGTACTAACGTTTTCCTAATTAACTTTTCAAAGTGTCAAAAACCTGTTATATTATTGTTAATTATGATTCATGATTAAATCCAAAGAATCGGTAGATCTTATTACGGGTTAGTTCACTTGTTAATATAACATTCTTACGATCTTGGAATCTTAGATATTATTATGTCATATTTTAAATGCCCCTTTGCAAATCTGTTATTATGCCCGTTCAATAACAAAAATGCACCAACATGTCACGCAGATCAGTTTTAGATCAGCCGTTGATAAGCTCGTTTGGTTATTACAGTAAGGCTAACTTCCGATGACGTCACATATACCGCCATCTTGTGAGGATCGTCAGGTCATTGGCTCATGAATGTTGCAAACGCCAGTCGTTCCATGTTAGGTTTTCCAACCAAAAGTATTGATATTGGTGAAATCTTTTTACGTTGCATTAACGCGCATGAGAATCGTATGTTCTCGCCGGTGTCAGTGGATTGTTTTTAATGTACATCCGGACACGAGGCAACTCCTATCTCAGCAGCGCGGTCTGTGAATATTTCAAACAATCCTGTTATGAAAAAGTCATAGGTTAAATGTAATTTACAAGTATTTGAATGGCTTGGAACTTAGTCATAAGCATAAATTTAAGTCGATAAACTATGTATCGCTATAAGTACTCACACATTATTTTTACAGTTTATTTTAAGTATATATCCATTTAACGATTTTTCCTATGCAAAATACGTTTATTGAGAGAAAACGAGTCTATCTATACAAAACAATTATTGCACATGATAGTACGAATAGTGTTTTCAATAAAAAAAACACTAAATTTCAATAAATACGCATATTTGCCCTTCTATAAGTTTTGTTTCAAGAGAACACGTTGACATGTCCGAATTGTTGCAACCATAGAGACGCTGCTGTCTCTTCCATCCGTAGGCCGTAGCTTCCCAGTCACAGAATGACGTCATGCTACGAAAATAACTCTATTTCATTATTCATTATGTCTTGTCAGTTAACTTATAAAAGTAGTCGCGCCAGAAGCTGGCATTTACATGGGCTGTGAAATATGTACGTAAAATCAGAGATAGTTTGTCTCTCTGTATTGTCAATTTCAAGGGCTTTATTTTATTGTTATCATCACTTTCTAGCTTATACTTATACTGCGATGAATCCATTTCCGTTCGGGTTACGTTATGCAAAATGTACGTCTCGGAAAAATTCTTGGGGTTCATACGGTTCATTATGGCTAAAACGGACAATGATATTTTTGCCACAAGCGGCATTGGTTTCTACATTATTTTGAAACCTGGGTCATTTGTTATTTTCACACACCTGGCATTGGTTCCGACGTTATTTAGAGCCCCCAGTCATTGGTTGCAACGTTAATTTTTAGACCTCGGTCATTGGTTTCAACGTTATTTTGAGACCACGGTCAATATTTTGGCACACCGGGCAGTGGTTTAATCTACGTTATTTTGAGACCTCAGTCATTGGTTCCGACGCTATTTCGACACCCGGACATTGGTTCCGACATTATTTTTAGAGACCACAGACAATTGTTCCAACTTTCTGTTGCCACATAGGGCATTCTTTTTGTGCATAACTGGTAGCAGTAAAATATATTTAAGATGTATAATGTGTAATGACAGGCTTCATTTCAATAGGGACAATTAATTAATGCACAATATTTTATATAAGGCCTATATTAGTATTATATAAAGGATTACATTAGCCTTTTTTATTTGAACCCCGCCCTTCATAGAACGATGTCATTTTGCACCTTGCTGTGGTCACTGGGGGCTGACGAGGTCAAAGCGTACACCGTTTTGCTACGAGGTCGGGTATATGTTTTACTACGAAAACATTGTGTAAATACACTACTTAATCAGGCGAGTTTCGTCTTTTCTGGTGTTTATGGATTAGAGAACGGAACATCCAGTAATGGTAGGTACTTATTTTCAATAACAAACTAGTAACACATGCGCGTAGTTGCAACCTTTAAGTTTATTTTGAGCTAAAATCGAAATATTTTTATTTGAAGCAATACATAAGGTGGTTATTCTGTTAAAATAGCCAATTACGGTAACTTAAATCAAATAAAACTACATGTTACTTCTATTCAGTGTACATTACACATTTTAAACTACAAAACAGGTTACGAACATGTATTTTAATTATTCAAATGCTTTGTTTTGAAGGAAATTACAAGTCGCTTTATGTATAGATTTCGCACAAAGTATGTATTGGTTGCGCAACGAAGTACAAATATAATGTATAGGTTGCTCAGGACATATCATACGCAGTTTGCAGTTACTACAGACTGCCATTTCCCTATTGCAAAAGATGCCGTGCTTCACTGTGCGCATGAACATCCAAACAAAAAGGTTGAACCTGGTGAAAGCCGGCAGAGTCCCGGCAGAGCCCCGGTATACCGTCACTACGCCGGCACTCACCGGGGCTATACCGGCTTCAGACCCCGGCAGAGCTGCGGCAACGCCCCGGTTTAACCGGGGACAACCGGGGCTCCACCGGGAAAGTATTCAAATGTTTAATATCTCCGGGATGAACCGGGAGTTACAGGGAAGGACCGACAATGACCGGCTTGGCACTGGAAACAACCGGGACTGCACAGGGAACAACCGGGACGGTACCGTCAGAGCACCGGTTTACTTATGTAACGTAGCTATAAAGGGACTCTGCCGGAATTCACCGGGGCTCCACCGGGGCGTTGCCGTAGCTCTGCCGGGGTGTGTTTGGGCCCCGGTGGAGATAAGGTGCCGTCCCGGTTGTTCCCGGTACCGTCCCGTTTGTTCCCGGTGCCACGCCGGTCGTTGCCGGTCCTACCCGGTGACTCCCGGTTCATCCCGGAGGTATTAAACATTTTAATACTTTCCCGGTGGAGCCCCGGTAGTCCACGGTTCATCCCGGTGGAGCACCGGTTCATCCCGGTAGGGCCCCGGTTCATCCCGGTAGATGCCTGATCACGCACTGGGGCTCCGCCGGCATCATAGTGAGACTGGGCCTTAACCACATTGTAACACGAGATAAATTTACCGGCCGTCATGTACGCAGTAAACAATAACCTGTGACCGAAACACACTGCCACACCTTTACAACAATATATTGATTATGCAATTGAAGATTCGTGCCATTGGGGTCCTACTTTCCACACCTTACGGCTGTTACAGGTGTGGATTTTACAGGTAAAATCATACATACGAACATTAAATTTATCTCAAAATTAGTTGACGAAAACTGATTTTCAAGAAAATCGCTTTGATATATACAATGAAAATATCCAAATCCGTATGAGCTAAATAATGATCGAAGTTGGGACATGTAATTTACTTTGACATAAGCAGAGTTTCGAGATAAGCGAGTTGGGGATAACGAGAATCGAATGTTATTTGATAAAGAGTACCGTATGCTGAAAACCTATCGTCGGTCTCTATCAAAATGAACGTATAAGGGATTGTCACAAGGTGAAGATGCGTCATTTTTTTAGAGACCGACGACATTAGGTTCTCGACTCTCAACTGTCATCTTATATATGGATTTTCGATTTTATTCGTTTCCTTTGGCCTAGTCGTGAATTTAATTATATCATAATAATGTGCATTACCCTGTCGACTGTGCGCTTCGGATCATGTTGTACCGTTGTTACTACCTCTTCCTCATAGAAAACATCCATCCACTCTATGACTCTGTATTAAACAAACAACTTTTCTTTATTTTGCCTTGAGAAATAACCAATACGCCTTCTGTGAGAAACGCATACACGCTAAAGCGTTGTCGTAGCGAGGCATATACGTATGCTGTCAGAGACATGATCATGCCTAATAATAATATTTAGCCTTTATTTCTGATAACTGGGTCACCCTACACATTTCTAAACACCCCAGTGGCTTAACGATAGATATAACAATATGAAAATTGTAAAATTGTGTCAATTAAACACAGTTGTAAACCTAAATTGCATTTTATTAAAGTGAAACTTGACTTCGGTTTGATAAATCAGCGGTATATTTCATGTTTATCCGCATAAATCAGACACATCTTGGATTATAATTTGATGTAACAGACCTATGAAATGTCATTGTGCTTAAATTCAGAGTTTTGTTATTAGAAAAGCATAATCTTACATGTTTTAAACACAATTTTCGACTAATCCGTTCTCGACGTCATGTGTATTTAAACAATGTTTTCGTAGTAAAACATATACCCGACGTCGTAGCGAAACGGACTACGCTTTGACCTCGTCAGCCCCCAGTGGTGGTCATATTTTGTTTTCGTTCGTTCAGCTGACCATCTATTCATTGCGGCGGAAATATGCAATTTTCCATTTTCTGAGTCAGCTGCGACAGAATATGGCATGCAATGGAAAGAGATGACATAGTGGACCAGTACACGGAGAGGAATATAGCACGAAGAGATCAGACATTCGTTCCACTATGCCTGATATTAAAGTAAGGATTTCTCTTTGTGGTGGCAGCTTAAGTGTAGCTCCACGTTTCGTATATATATATATATATAAGTACTGCTGTGGCTTATTGGATATGCCGTCCGCCTAGCAAGCAAGATGTATCTTGTTTGATCCTCTGTCTGAGAGCTCACCCTTTTACCGCATTTAAATTAATAAAACTCAGTATCATGAAATCGCGCGATTGCGCAACACCTTATATTTAATTTGCATCGCAGAAATCAATAACATTACAATGTAACAAAAGACTGGACATGGTGTCGAATGCTGGGCACAGAAATCCTCAGTGAAAACGTGCTGTGATTTTACTTATTCACCTCCGAAACAGATTGTGCATGAACGTATGTCATTATTAACGTTAACCATTAGTTAATGTCATTGATTAATGTCAAAGAATCAATATTTATTAGAATAAGTATTGCTGGTGCTTGTTTTCTGCTTAAGTTTGAAGAACTTTAATATGATTGTATAAACAAATACGTATAACTTACTGTTTGTGACATAACTTCAGTGGCTTAAGTAAACTATTAATATAACCACTTATTTACGATTAATTAAAACTGCACTAAGCTTAAATTCGGCTACATAGGAATGTCAACATTACATACCAACGACAAATACATTTACACAAGCCGTTGTCAGTTCTCTGCTGTGAAAATGATCCCTACATAAAACCCGACGTCCGGTTCATTTCATAATAACGTTTTCGAAACGAAACCGCCTAATTGAAAACTTGTTTCCATCATTAACGTTTCACGTGACGGTTTGCAGAAGGAACAAGACTTTTGCCAAGCAATAAATGTCCCCTAAATTCCACCATTGTCAGAATATATTTGTATTTGTTGCCATAGCAACCATAATTTTTGACTGAACAAAATGACGTGCATAATGTCCATATTGCAATCTATCCATGTTCCAAGTTTCATGACAAAATATTAAGAACTTTTAAAGTTATCGCAGGATCCAGACAAACACCATTTTCAGCAGTATTTCTAGTCTATTTGTTGCCATAGCAACGAGAATTTTAGACGTAGGAACAATATGAAATAACGTGCATAATGTCCATATTGCCATCTATCCATGTTCCAAGTTTCATGAAAAAATATTAAAAACTTTTAAAGCTATTGCAGGATCCAGAAAACCACCATTTTCAGTAGTATTTTTAGTCTATTTGTTGTCATAGCAACCATAATTTTTGACGTAGGAAAAAAAGGCAATGACGTGCATAAGTCAGCCTTAAGTGTTATATTATTAGTGCTCACAGTGATGTTAAATGTGTATAATTGAATCGAAGATACATCAAGATTGTAATGATACATGTATTAATTAATAAAGAATCCAAACAATCATAAACTGTGAAATTACTTCAGTATTGTGTGCAAGAATTTGAAGTATTGTTTGTGTTTTTGAATTATGATTTATGTGAATTTTAATTAAGACATCAAGCTGTGAATGGAAATCATTTTGGCGATTTTCTGAGACAAAACAGTTTATTTTATATTCAGAATGTTTTGTTGTAATTTTCATTCTATTATTTTAGTACAAGAAGCATTTTTTCCATGACTTTTTTTAGTAAAAGTGAGGTCATATTTTATCATTCTGACTGCATTTTTCAACTGTGTGCATGAAAGCATGGACACGGTTTCATTTTTTGAGTAATTAAAAAATCAATGTAACATTTAGTTTTGATGTAAAATCAGTGTTTATATGCAATTGTCCATTTCACTTATAAATTAAAACAACAAATTATAGATTATTGAAAAGATTGATTTCTTATTCCAACTTTGCATAGCGTAGTTAATTTAACATTGCATTGAACTGTATTGGAAGCTATATTTTGTATGCACCATGCGTTGTATTATACAAAATGCTGATTTCTACGACAAGTAGACCATATTAGGCCTACTGCTACTAAATAGGCACTGGTATGCATATAGAACTGATTTTGATGCCCATAAATAACTTTTATTATTACAACAATTGAGTATTTTTTTCTGACTTGTTCACAGTATTTTGCAAAAGAGTGTATTTATGCATTTGAAAATACGTTAAACACACTAAAATGCACTCAGACATATTTATTTCCTCGTAAAGTGTATTTGTGAAGATAGAAAATACACTTTAACACATTGAAGAGTATATATACTGGAAAAAAAGCAGAAACAATACGTTTTTGTTAATAGTCTGTCTCGTCTGCATTTTCAAGTGTATAAAATGTACATTAAATGCAAAAAGATAAAACGCTAGTACTATTACATGTAATTGACATGACGCCGCCTGTCAATCAAATCCTTATCTAAGAATTGATCTACCAATCAACGATCGATTAATCAGGCGCGCGAGTTAGCAACGAACTGTCCGCCATTTTCCTAGACAAGCTATGTCTAGGTTCACTTTTATTTCAACGAGTTTCTTTTCTCTTTAAAAAACGTATATTAAAAATGGTAAAACGGTGTCAATGGGGATTATGTAACTCGGACAGATTAGTTGTTGGCATTGAATTTATATCTTTTCCAAAGCCGAAAAGACATCTTGAAAAGTGTAAGAGATGGATAAATGCAAGCGGTCGTCCCCACGAACAACTCAACGTCAACACTGTCAAAGTAAATTCATTTTTTATTATCGAATATACTAGCAGATTTGAATAGTTTATGTTATCGAATAGTTCATGTTTTTAATAGTTTTGTCAGTTACTAGGTGATTAATAGAAGCAATGTTCATCTGCATTACTTTAAGAGAAGTAAAACCCAGCATGAAGCCTAATTCATGCTGTGTTTTATAACTCTGAGAGTAATGCACTTTATTGTCATTATACATGTTATTAGATGGTGACACGTGGTATCTTATCTTAATAACGGTATCTACACATGCGCAGACATGTGGTGTCATCAACGAACGCTTTTAATCCACACTTGGAGATCAAGTGCATAGTTCTCTTTTTTTTCAACGAGTTTCGTTATTTTGTTCGAAAAAAAAACGGAAATGAAATATGGCAAAACGGTGTAAATAGGGATTATGTAACTCTGACATTCGGTATTCAGAAAGATTTCCAACGCGGAAATGCGGTCTTGACAAGAGCGAATGGAAGCTTTAATGTGTAGAATTACCGAGATCCCCCTTATAGAACATTAATTTATTTCAAAAACTGGAAATGTCATATAAGCAATAACTAAACATTATTAAGTATGAATTATATCACGTGTGCATGTAAAATAATTAAGAATATTGGTACCCACTTTGCGTAACTTAACGAAATCCCCGTTATACATCGAGTTTTTGTGTGTGTCAGAAACTATTGAAAACCATTTGATGTTACTATTTTAATAAAAACGTATCGATAAATGACATTGTAATAAGAGTTATTATTACTGATATAACCTAATAAATGCGGTAACTTTGGGGAAGTCGGTACCTGCGCGTGCGTCTGATACTGGTAGCTTTATTAAGCAGCCTGACTGAATTTTCCTTCATACAACGCTAATTTATATCAGACAATGACCAAACTGATTGTGTTGTTTTGCACTTTCAATTATAGTGATTGATAAATGTCCAATAAGCAAAGTTTAATATTATTAATATCACTTTTATACGTGATTTAGGTACCCACTCGGCGTCAGAAAGCGCGTGAAACTTCACCGAAATCCCAGTTATAAAGCGATAGTTCGTGTCAAATACACGAGGGAAAATGTTTCGTTAATATTTTCTTAAATAACATCGGTAAATACCGTTGTAGAAGTGTTAATTTATTGCTAATACCACCATAACACGTAGTATCAGGTTCGAATTCGGTAAGCTCGAAAGCGTTTGAGAGCGTGTTTAATTTACCGAAAAAAACGTTATAAATAGCTGATGTTCTCTATAAACGTATATTTTTGCATTTGCATAATAACTCAATGACACAACCCCCTTTTACAAGTGTTATATGATGTGAAAAAGTCCATAAAAATCATCCGGAATATCGCGTAAATCTATATTCAATCTATAGTCAAAGAAGCCATTTTGGTGTTAGCTTGTCTAGGTTTGCTAACCTCTAAGCCACGTGATAAAGTGGGCGGAGCGATCATCGTCCAGGCGTCATGTCACTTGGCATTAAATGCACTTTTTATTGTAATAAGATCCTTTATTGATACTGAAATCATCTTATAATAACGATTTTTATAATTAATAATACTATTCATATAAATGACACTTTAATGAGGTTTGCACCACTATATGAGTTATAATTTGTGCTCATATGCTTTGTTTTTATTTCACTATATTATTTGTATGAATCATGTGTTCAGATTAGAAAAAATGTATCTGCAACTTTGGTTTTGTTGTAATAAAATTACTCGTACAATTCATTTGAAAGATCAAGAAATGAATAGCAGCGTGCTGCACACTGCTCCTTTTTATGTGAATTGATGGTAATAATGACCAAATTCTATATGGCCAAGGGCAAATTTGCAGATTTGACAATAAAGTATTAACTGTGATCCCAAACTTTGCCCTTACTGGTATTTAATTCCCGATCTGAATTGCTCGTTTGCCAATCAAGTTAGTTACAGTATTCAACTGATGTTTCTTTTCACTTTGTAGTTATTATATTTTCATTATTTATCAGGCAACGTCTCCCTTTAAAAGTTTAACATAATTGTTTCATGAATTCATAAACAAGATCAGTGCATCATAACATAAAATTTAAAAAATATGTCATAGTAAAAATTGCGATTAAAAAATCACTAGTTTATGTGCCTTAAATCTAGATGATAGTGTATTGGAATTTCTCATTTATAATATGATCAATAGTTGTATAATTATATTTTCGCATGCATGAGTGGTGTCATAATACAATTTAAAGCCAATAATTTACTAAACAAGTGTGAAATGTGATGTTAATTATATTTTATTCCAGATATGTTTGTGTTGAAAAGTTAACATGCAACATAGTTACTGTAATTAAGTGACAGTTAGTTTTACTGATTTTGCTGGATGCGTATGCAGATATATTATGTTCTATGCAGAGGACAGTTGCAAAAGAACATGAGTTTCACATTGTGTTAGTAAATTAAAAACGTAGTTGGTATGACATTATCATCAATTATTATATTTATTGATTATCAAAAAGTGTTGCTGGCATATTGGATATTGTGTCCATCTAGCTAGAAGAAGGTCCCTGATTGATCCCCACTCGCACTGATTGAGGGTTCTCAAAATCATCGTTAAAAAATATGAATAAGTAAAGATAGAGCTGAGTAAGCCTTGTTGATTCCGGGGCTAATATGCCTGGAGCCGAATCGACCAAGGTTTAAGGCTGAGGCTATTTAAGCCCGAGGCCGCATGCGCCTGCTAAAGTTTTTTTGTTGTTGAGTCGTGTGTTCTTTTAGAGTCATGGTTATATAAAGATTGCGTGAAAGTGCATGATAGAACGATCTCACATTATGCAGTCGTTACGGAAAAAAAGTTTTGACCAGGTCACCGTCGTTTTGCTGATCGATAATGCGACAAAACGGGTCAATATTGTAATTCATCAGAGCTCTTATCAAATATTTCATCATTTATAAATTGTTCATATAGTGTTCTTAAGTAACACAAAGTCTTTTATTTATGAGTATTTTCATATTTCTCCTCCCTTATACCCTTATACCCTTATACAAACTAACAATTTAATTCACTATTACTGAGATTGAAGCCTTCTCATATTTTTGTATAAGCAAATTGTTTATCTTTGTTAAAGTACTAAAAAAACACGTAAACGATGCCCCGATCTTGACAGCGTAATGTAATATATAATTATTATATTGCCGAACTTAAGTAAGCTTCATAGTAGACCCGATACCATGCACTCAACATCCTAAGATTCGTCGGTCACAGGTCAATCAATCAACTGTCTGGATTCGTTGCAATTAATTCCTACTAAAACATCCAAATCATTGTTTCTTGGCTTAATATCTCCATTTATTAATGATGTTATGAGTATAATAATGAACAGTTATTTTTATAATTCGATTCTATTAGGAAACATAGCTGATCGTTAATATGATTTGATATACAACGTTGAACAACCAAAACATGAGTTTGTGAAAGTATGAACGAGACAATTGTCAAATGTAATGAGATGACACCAAGTAAATGTCCAATATTCAAAGGGCTTTTCTAGCTTAAAAACAAGAATCGTGAGTAATATGAAATATGATATACAATGCAAACGCATATAAATAATTCATTTAGGTCCTTAACTGCAAGTTTTCACTATTCGCCTGGTGCATAATAAAAAAATATATATTCACTGTGTACTATTAGCACGGGTCATTGTGCGTACAAATTTAATCTCCCGAAGACATTAGCTATAAAAGGCATTCATTGGAAAGTTCTATTCAATATACATTAAAGAACAACCCCAGCGCTAATTGATACAATAATTGGAGATAGCAATTCATTTGCGTGAGCGTTAATATAATTGGATATTGAAAAAAATATCATGTAAAAGTGTCTAAAATTATAGTATAAAAAATGGTTTATCAGGCACCTGTTAGCGAAACCAAACTCTTTTAATTGCAGGTTCGTTTTTACAACAGGAGTTATGTCTTAATAGAAGAGTGAACTCCCATCTTAAAGTTCTTACATTCAAAAGTCAATTATAAAACGTGATCATATATGTGCATGTTTGCATGCCTAGGTTTGTTAAAAACACAATTGATTTAATGTAAAGTCATCATATGACCAGGTATTTAATGCCCCACTGACTATTTCTTCATATTACCAAACAAGGTTGCCACCACAGTAAGTATTTCAAAGATTGTATAAAATCATTAGTTGGCACTTCTAAAAACTTTTATTATTATTTTCTCGAAGAGAAAGTAATCAAGTAAATACCATAAATTTCTATTATTGTATAAAAAGATACATTGAGCACGCTTTCATATATTGACCTGAATAGTTGGTGTGTGAGGCTACCTACATGACTCACAAATGAAGTGTGAGTTCCATGGAGATTTTGGCGAAGTAAGGGAATTTGGACTCCGTAAATTTCTCTAAAATAACCGTTTTCAGATTGTTTTATACAACCGCTTTCAGATATTTGGCTTATATTTTGTTTGTGAATCTACTTACATGATTTACACATGAAGTGTGAGTTTCGTTCCGTTCTATTGATGTTTGGCTGAAATAATGGAAATTGGACTCTATAATAAACGTTTTCCGAAGGTGTTTTTTTTCGAAACGCTTTCAGATATTTAGCTGATTTTTTAGTATGTGAATCTACCTACGTGACTTACAGATGAAATTAGAGTTTCGGACCGGTGCATTGACTTTTGGCGAGGTTTTGAACCTTGGACTTAGAATTTTTCTCTATAAAAACCGGTTTCCGGAGGTTTTTCCCAGCCAATTTTGCATGTCTTGTTAACTTAAAAAGATATTATACATACATGTATTAAAAGTGTCGGGAATCGGGAACAAACGTGTCATTGCCATCTTACCAAATATATCGGTCAAACAATATACCGTGTATGAAAACCCAATTAACAGAACAAAAATGCAAAGAAACTGTTCACCTCTCGTGCGATGCTTTTGATTGTTCTCTGTTGGCGAATTACCGTGCGTATATAGTACGTATCCAGATGACCGTCGTGAACATGATCATGAAGTTTGGTTACAGAAGATTACGTGCTTACGATTTATTTTACAAGCATGAACCATTCATGAGAATAATTCAAATCCATAAGACGTTTTAAAAAAGGCTTGAACGTCTGTATGCCCTTCTTAATGTCTATATGAAACAGTTGATAACGTAAGTACTAGAAACTAAATGAAGCCCAACATGGAACGTTTTATAAAAACGAATTCACTTAATAGTATTCGCTTGAGAAGTGTTATTTGACTCTCCCGCGAAAATGAATGCTAAATCATAAAATGCTTGTTGTATTGGTAAGATAATACATTGAAAACCGGGTGAACCCTAATAGACAATCCCAGAATCGATTAATTGACCGCCGCCATATTGGCTATCACGTCATCCCGCCGCCATCTTGGTACTGAAGAATTTGGCAAATAACAGCGTTCTACATTGGTGTCATGTAGAACTTATCTGTCAAATTCTTCGCGTAATGTTTAAGGTCAAATTTGCTGTATTTTTTTAAGAAATCCTTTACAGTTATGCATTTTGCTTAAAACACACTTATTTCTTTATTGAATTTTATTATTCGAAGATATTTATAAAGGTTGATTTCGCATATAAGTCTGAAATAAACTTAATGAATTTCAAAGTTAATTATTCTGGAGATGTTAAAGGCTCTATAAAGGTGAAGATCCGTAATTATTTACCGATTTTTAAATATTATTTTCATATGTTATTTACAAAGGTTATCAAAAAACAATAAATATATGCTAGTGGACATTACAATAAAAAAATGAGCAATACAACTTCTTTTGAGCTCAAAATAAAGTGTCCGCCAAGTCAATTGTGTTACAAACAAACCGTTTATTTACATCGCTGTTTACTCGGGAAAGAGAAAGTGAAAGTGACTCAGGTCACCAAAAATATATCGATGATTTTTAACGTTTTCCGGTATTACTCACAAAGTAGGTCTCTTCTAAATGGTTAAAACGTTTGTAGTGAACTAATAAGTTACTTTCTGCTGGTAAAAAGTTGTTTAAAATAGAATTAAAATTGAATATTCTTTCGGCTATTTTTAGCATATGTCAGATCTCTGAGGCTACACATCACGTTAGTTGCAAAAATGTAAACATTTCTTCCAATTATGAACTGGTATATCTTCCATAATTCTTGGCAACGTTGTATCCTAAGCTGTGTTATCAGCAGTTTGTATGCAAGTGTAACTGAAATCCGGTAAAAATTTGACCAGTTGATATGCATAATAGTTGGATTTGTCACCTTTATAGAGCCTTTAATTAGCGAAATTTTACAGATTTATTACCGAGATATACAATTTGTTTGAAAATCAGATATCTGCTTTTGATAAAAACATTATTATTTCTTTATAAACAAAGAATATAGTTCCAGATATACTCATTAAGAAAATGTATATGATTCAATACCGAAACAGACTTTTTTATTGAATAGTACATATCTTTGTTTTCCTAAAGATTTATTAATCTTTTAAGGTAATGTAAAAGCTCAAGCCGAAATAAAAAAAAATAATAATTGTCCGGAAATATGTATAAGCGAAACTCTGTAAGATTTCATGTAATGGCAAACATTTCTTATTAAAACGTATATGGTTCAGTCTAAAACTTTGTTTTTTGTTATTAATATTTTTTATTTAAAAATCGCTTTCAAACAAAACTCTCTAGCCGGAAAATATTTTCGTGATTTTAAATGTTTGGTCCAGGGGATATTCATTAGCGAAAATGTGTAAGATGTCAGAACATGGCAGGCTTTTTAATTGAAAAGTGAATATCTGCTTTTGCTAATAACTTTATTTTTATTTATCATTTAAAAACCATTCTAATGTTAGAATCAAAGTCTGTAGCCTGAACAAACTGTGTTTGTCTTGTTCTAAATATTTACTCATTTGTTTACTTGCTTTACTAAATTTCTTAATACAATCTAAGTTTACCATAAAAATGCTCAACATGACACTTATATAGTCATACGTAAACTTAAATAGTACCAATAATGTTCGCTACATTCCGTCAACGTATTAATTTCTTTCTTAAATGTTCACAATACAGTTAAGATTTAAAATAAACTATTCAAACACGAACGCTATGATGTTTTTCCTCGGTATTTACGGATTTCCAATTAAATTAAATTAAATTAATTAATGTTAAAGAAACACCATCTGCGATTGAGGAACGAAAGCATTCCCTCAGTGGGAGACGATGTCCCAATGGTGGATTAAAAGTGTTAATTGGTATGTCTGTGACACCATATATATCCACATGTATAGATGCTGTTATTAAGATAAGATACCATGCGTCACGTTCCAATAAACATGTCAAATGACAATAAAGGCCTAATTCATGCTGAGTTTTATCAGAGTCGTAGACCTTCGTCTCAGGTTTTATGACTCTTGGCAATGCAGATGGACATGAAAATATTGATTTACAAAGTACGAACTGTTATATGATTATTGTATCGATAACATAAACCTTCTAAATCTTCAAATATATTGAATAAAATTGCGTCACTTCGTTTTTATCGTTCAGGGACCTATACACTCATATAGGTCCCTGCATTATTCTTCAGTACCAAGATGGCGGCGCCAGGAGCGGTAATCCGGGAGTAATCGATTTCTGGCATTGTCTATACAAGCGACTAAATGAGGTATAATCTGTAGGATGTCTTCATATAACGTGCTATTGAAGAATTTCAGCGAATAAGAAATGTTTCTATTGGCATTAGAACTTTCCATTGTGTTCTACCATGTTAACATAAAAAAGTCATGTTATTCAGAAGGGAAGATTTTGGAACGAAAAAAAATCATAAAAAATGGCCTGCTTGTTAATGTTGAATATCGGTTTGCGACGTATTTATTTTGATAGCGTACATTGCATACGGTATCCGTTTATGTTTATGGATAGTGATAAATAAATTATGTATATAATATGATAAATACAATCCAATTTAATAAGAACATATCTAGGAGAAGTTAATGAATATTCTTACAACGCCTGTTCATGCGGAATGAAAATGAGAAAAGGATGGGCAAAATATAATGCCGCTTGTTGAACGAATAGGTTTATTAGCTCGGTACACATTTCTGGATTGCTCACGAGTTGTTAGGTCTAGATTAAAAACTTAACAATAAACGTGTTTTCTTCAAATGTGCGTATGATTAACTTGTTATAAACCGTGCTTCATAACAAAATTGTATTTACAAAAAAAATGCATATTTCTAAATAATGTTATAAAATGTAACGGTTATGATTCTTTTGAATTTCATGTGAACATAACTTCAACATTTTAACAAAGTATAAGACAATTTTCATTAGTATACTCAAGTGTCATTGTTTAACAGAAAATGGATCTTTAAACCAGAGACATAAAATATTCTATTAAGCATATTTAGTTGACATGTTACCCATGAAATAATTGTCATATTCAGTTGCGTTGTAGTATGGTAGTATCAGCAATGTCTCAAAGTATAACCTACATAAATATATTAACTGAATCTTTAAACCAGAGGCATAACTATTCTATTAAACATATTATTTGATATGTTACCCATGAAATAATGTTCATATTCAGTTGCGTTGTAGTATGGATGTATCAGCAAAATGTCTCAAAGTATAACCTACATAAATATATTAAAGAACGAACAAAATACTTAATTTAAAAAACAATAAGCTCATATTGAAAAACAAGTAGTTAAACAGTTGTAACAAAAACATATAATCTACTTGATACGTGTCGCATACACAAATGACATTATAATTTGGCAGTTTACAAAAGAAATGACATAATTAAACGACAACTAAGTTGGAGAAAACTAAGCAAAACTAACACGACATGTATACATAAACATGTTGTTAGCTGATGTAACGACTGATTTGTATGTTCAGAACTTATTTCAATATTTTATGGAATTTTGTGTCGAACCACATTAATATACTGCTTTTATATTAATGATTTATTCTGATGTAATGCTCATTAACAAATTGCACATAAACTCAAAATAATTGTATATGTAATCACATTCTTATCTTTTAGTGTGCACTATGCATTAAGTCGTTTTATTCTGTATATCAGTTTTGATTTTTACTTCATTAAGTTTATCAGAGCATGGTATACCCGATAATACTTACAAAAAAACGCACATACCAAATTAAACAATCATTATGAACATCATTCGACAACAATGGCGTATCATTATATATGAGAGACGAAACATCACTGGTGCACACTCAGGTACCTGGTATGCCCATCTTTGGCGATGTATTTCAGGAATTCATGCCTGGAAAGCACTGTGTCGCCGACCAAAATAACGCTTGGAGCAAGAAAGCTGATATCAGACTCTTCTAGGTCAATTTGCTCACAAAGCGCCAGATTCGGAAAAAAACAATGGGAACCAACTAGGGAGTTTTGCGAGTCCACCGTTTCTATATATATCCCAATAAGTGATACCTTGATAAGGATAACTACAACAAGATGTATTGTGCACCTCTGCTAAGTCCCATGCGGGAATGTATAGATTGTTACTGTTACTTTTTAATTTCCACATATCAAACGGATACAATGAGCAATCGAACACTTGAGCTATACCGTTCGTATCATACATCACCAACGGTTTCGTCAGAAGCTGTGTTATGTTGAATATGAGATTCGAATAGTTAAGGTCAATAAATAGGTTATGAAATGAGACGACAAAATGCAAAGAGACATTTCTATCATTGTTGCTAGTATTATCACTCATTGAAAGAAATGCTGCAAATGAAAACCAAGTGTCAATCCAACTGTGGTTTGGAAAGATTGGGAATTTCAAATTTACTTGTGTTTGTTTAACGATATGTTCAATAAAGATTTCATCCACGTAAACTGCTTGAAGTTTCAAAACCAAAACCAAGTTGACCCTACCTAACTGAATGTTGTTACGAATGACGCACTCCCCATCATACCTATCGAATCCAGCGGGGCACATCACGAGCTTGCATTTTGCGACGCTCTGAAAATGGGTAAACTAAAAATGTAAAGTACTTTAAAAGTTTGTGTTGGTTGTAAGCTCTGATAAAAGGAAATATATATACTTGTTTTTCCTTCTTTTATGTGCTCTGTACAGTTCTAGCAAACCTAAAAAATACACACATCATCTTATTTGTACGAGCGTTTTATTCGTTTGCATTTTTGTGTTTTTTATTGTTTCAAGTTCTTTCAAAACACTGAAATGTGCAATCCCATAATATTACAATTTTCCTGCTTTATTTGCATTTCCATTATTGGCACAAAATTTATTAATTTGAATTTGTGTATTTATTGTACGTGTTTAATTCTTTTTACATTTATCACTCAGCTTTGGTTGATTTCTTGCAGTATACAGCGAATAAACATTGAAACATATAAGCAAGATGAACACCAAATGCAATTTAAAAGCAACCGTGTAAAAACTAGATGTCATTCTTTATTGCTCCTTTTGAATATGATGCGAGGGAAAAAATATATATTTCGAAATTAAAATAAGTTGTAGTTCGTAGGACAAGAATTTCTACAAACCCAGCTAACCATCCATTCCACCAATTATCGTAATGGTGACTCATGTTCATAATCCCGCTCCATACTTGGTTTGTTAAATTATAATGGAGTAAAGGGTTCTGATTCGTATAAGAAAATGTGTTGTTTCCCACACAATGTTTTTTCTGAACATTGAATATTACACTAAAAAGAAAATGATCTTACATTTTTATCGTGTATGCAAACCAGTGAATCATCATCTTCTTTGGCTTGTTGTGGCTGACGAAAGTCTAGTACATTTACCACGCCTTCCAGGAGGTCACTTAGAGGATACATTGAAATGGTTGATTGGATGTCTGGACATGCAAACGTGGAAACTTACATTTTGACATAATTGCTGCAATGGGCACATACAATTTTCTTAAAAGCACCAAAACGTGCGATTGGACATTGTTCACAGCGCGCTGTGCAATCAGAGTGGTTTAAGCGTTCCGACAACAGTGCGTCCGAAAACACGCACGATCCTGCCAGGGTATAGTTTTCAAAGTCAAAACAATGTAAAGGTTCAAGATCATTTACGTCACCCCTATACACAAAAATGGCATCACAGTTTCTATCGGTGCTTACGACCAAAGGATCATCTATGGACTCGGACGCAGATTGCGTTGACTTGTCTGTTTCGGATAATCGACATGATATTGCATCTGGCCATATCTGGCCGTCCGAGACATTGTGACACCTGCTTACGTATTGCGACCTGTATATTCGACGTCGGCTCGGTGACCATACTGGAACTAGGTCAGCTAAGGTCGCATGTTCTAACGGAGTCTCCCCATGAACCTAGATATAATAAAATATACTTTTAACATCAAACAAATATAATGCGTTACATATGAACAACAGACTTTATGTGTAAGGTTTTTCCATGTTCATCATGTACAGTCTGTACCGCTAAATCCAGGTAGAAATTTCTGACAACATAAGATTTGTTTTAAAATTACGTCATTGTTTGATGGAACATACGGATCTTTGAAACACATTCAAACTGGTGCATTTTCCCAAGGCACGTCACACATATGTTTAATACAAAACTTGAAGATGATAATGATTGTATTTTTTTAAATGCTTGTTTTATTTATAAGGCTAATTCATATAATTCACAAATGCAAATACGTTTCCGAATGGGAAACTTAAATATAAAAAGAATACAGAAGTTATGATGTTTACTTTAGGCAAAAATGTAATTTCTACAGAAGCGGGCATGGGTATGAATAAGTATTAATTCAAATTAAGTACACGTAAGTGTGATAATGGATGACATAGGTTGATTTGGAATAGCCAGTTATATGCAACGATCGCCTCCGTATCTCCCATACCAATATGTGGTGCGTACACAGACTAATGTTGTATTGACTATTTGGTTCAATACTTGAGTACAAATCTGACAAACATATTTTGGAAAGACAGGGCATGTTACTTCGATAAATAACTTTATCTCTCAAGTATACATACCTCTCGTCGACACAGACGTGGTATTAGATTCGTATCTTCAACATAAAATTCATGTTTGTGTCTTACAAACCTTAGATGACATGTTCACGCAATTCCAAACATATCATTTTGCAAAGGTAAAAATACCAAATAGCTCTGATTCGCGTCTCATGCCAACAAGACACTACGGATTTTTTTAACGAGAGGATAGCGCTGTTAATTCAGATAAATTATATAGATCAAGATTTACATAAGGAATGCCCTAACAGATCGGACTACATGATTTTGATTTTAACTACCTTTTAAAGCCGTTTGCCACGTTATGATTTGAATACGTGTACACGTTTAATGCAAACTATTAACCTAATTTTTTACTTACAAGGGTCAGCATTTTCAAGAAACGGGACAATTCCAAAACGTAAAACGGGAATGTGTTGAATGTGGTCTGACAAAGCCAGCAGCCAACAAGAGAAACCTACAAACAAACATTGACAACGTCTAGAAGTCTCAGAAAAGTACCACACCGTGTCCTTGACATCTTGTGGACATTTGTCGATAATGTTAAACATTTTCTTAGCTTTCTGTGTCGTATCGTCTTTTGTCGTCGACATCAGGCAACCAATCGTGCCGTGGTCAATATTGAGATTGACATCGCAGCAGGTTTTTGTGAAAACGCATCTTTTGTCTGTAAATGTATTGGAACAGATTTAAACATGTTTGTTCGTGTTTTCGGGATGGCCTAAATTTTAGCCCAGTATGTTCACTTTAAATAACATTTGAGAATGCTTATGTAGAAAATAAATACATGGATGTATCTCGATGCATTCAACAAACTAGATTTTTAAGAATGTCAGACATAACTGTAGCATGATATATTAAGAACAAATTGCATTAATGAAAGAAATTGTTTATTTAGGCCACAACGAATTGAATATTTGTTTTACGGACTTTAGCTCCCCAAAAAAAGGAGCGAGCGAGCGAAATAAAAAATATAATGTTTATTCTGTTGTTTTTATTAAATCACAGCCGAGCGAAAAGCGAAAAATAAATATGAACAAATGTAAATTGATATATTTTGCCAAATAAATGCACGATATCTTCAAAATACCAGTACAATATCATTTAGTAGTAATAACTGAGTTTTAGCTCTTATCCGATGTTTGTAAAAAATAATTTAAAAGATCTCCAATAGCTGTTCTGCTTACTCACATCAGGTAGTAATACTTAAATTTAACATGGTACACTGTATCTTGTATAATCAAAGTTATATTAGAAGCTCAGATTTCTGTCAATGATGGTTCAATAACATGAAACAATAATTCATACAATAAAAATCAAGCATAGGCAGAGATTTTTCTTCGCGTTATATTTTACAGCCTGTGACTTTTTTATTGGGGAAAAAGTGCTCTTAAACTATATGAATTTGTAGATAGGAGGCATGTACCATTTATATAGAACTCGGCATTTGTTGTCCAGTTTAACGGCGACACTCAGCTGCATGTTAATGTTTGATATTTTAACTTAATCAATACCAACAAGTTTATTGCAGACTTTTACCAAACGGACGAATACCGGCGACATCTCACATCCTCATGCCGCGGAGATAAATAATTTTCTAAAATCATCTGTGATGCAATGACTCATTGCCCCGGGGAAAAATTAACATTTCCATTTGTGTCTTTGGCCGACACGACAATACACAAGAACGCCGCCTTTTTTACCGTAAACTAATCTTATAACGCAAAGCGTTATAAAAGTCTATGTCGTAAAATGTATAGGCTAAATTAAACTAAATCATTACATTAATAGTTGCGCAGATTAATAAGTGCTGCGGGTGCAAAATAAAAATAAAAAAAAAATTATTTCGTTTTAAGATATTTAGATGCGGCAAATCCGACGAACATTTAATCAATTTGTTGTGGCCTAACGAACATGTTTATAGAATGGCGGAAAAAATAAATTTTCTCCATTTTTGTCACCGATTTAAGAAACTAAACTAACTTTGTTTATATTGGATTATAATAACTGTATAAATATAATATTTTTTATCGCGTGTAACATGTTTTCATTTGTTTTTTATAAAAAGAGTAGCATGTGCTAAACTATGAAATAATTTGAAGTGTATCTGTTGTTTTTGTTTCTATTTCTTGACAACACATGGATCGCTTGCATACACTAAACAAATGCTGGACGAAACATTGCATTTTGTATGACTGAGTTGTTAAGGTTACCGCCTCTGAATTGAATTCAGACGTCCAATGATCGAATCGTTATTTGATTAACTGTTTTTGTATTTTCGTTCCGTTATTTGAAATTATTAAGCTAAGCCAAACACGTACTTAAAATATTTATAATATATAACTCTGATTAAATGCGTTTACTTACGACGTCTCTTTTATAAGAACATTAATTGCTTATTGGACTATCTAAATTTGGAAATAATATGGCGTGTCTTTGTTGTTTTCTTTTAAATTTCTTGACAAAACATAAATCTCTTACATACACTAAATAAATGCTGGATTAAATATCGGACTTTGTATCACTGAGTTGTTAATGTGACCGCCTCTGAATCAACCCGTCCAAGGATCGAACCCTTATTTGAATTACTGTTTTTTTTTTATTTAAACGCTTTTTATTTAAAACTATCAAGCAGAGCCAAATGTGTATTAAAATATGAAAGAAATTACACTGAAAAAACACTTTTAGTTACAAAGTCTGTTTTATAGGAACATAAATTGCTCTTTTACATTTAGGCTCGGAAGTACACGGCAATATCAGAACTTTTACTTACGAGTTGAGAAAAGATATAACCTTACTTTTAAATAAATGGTAAAATATTTATTAATTTAACTGTTGTTTAAATATATACGCACGCAGCTATTGCACGATGAATTCTTTAATCAGAAACGTTGTATATTCTAGGCATGTCAGACAACGTAATGATTAGAAAGAAGCGCCCATAGGACGTTACTATGACGCATTAAACTCCGTTCTCTAAGGCTAGTTGATGAACAGGCATATTTCATAAAAGCATGCTACAACTACTTATTTCCTAAAATATGGCTTTCGCGTGGCAACATGAAAAATAATTGAGTTCTACGCATATCACCTTAAAATTCTTTAATCATCTAACCATGGATAATACATTGATAAACAAAATGTACATGTATAAAAACCTATAAAAAAATAAGGCATAGCTTTACTGAAAAGCATACAAATTTTTACAGCTATCCATGTTAAAATGTTTTTTCATTTAAGATAGAAACCATATTACACAATACAACATAGACCATATAATCCATCTTATATTTTTAAAACGTATTGAACATACAACTAAGTAGAATATGAACACAACTTAACAGGACAACAAACGTCTGCCTTTGCGCTCTGGCAGATCAACCGTCCAAACGTACTGAACGCTAGCAGCAGCGTTACAAACCTCATGACACTGAAACCACTTGGATATCCGATGTTGAATAAACTACAATAAATCTGGAATGGAACAGTTCACAAACTATGTATATGGTGTAATTTTCCAAGAACATTAGTTCGCTTTTCGACCGTTAGACTTCTAAATATTTCAATTTATAAATATTTTGTCAGCTTTAACATAAGCAATATGTGTGTATTATAACTGCAATCGCTGCTGTCTTCAACTGGCCCTGCTGTCACTGCTTTAAACTATTTTATGCCGCTTTTATACAGATAGACATCATCAATAAGGCTAATTTGCCGGCGCTAATTTATTCACTTTAACACATGTGCCTCATGGAAATGACAGTCGTGTTTTCTTGTATTCTCTGATGGTGCTTTCACTTCTTTATATTATTAAGATACAGAGACTAACAACCGGTTAATGAGGATAGAGTTGCAAAGATTGGTTTCGTTGTAAAATTAATTTGTGTTATTTAATAAATTAGCTTCATATATTTTCTTGAGTCCTTAAGAAGATACATTAAACGAGGTATCATTCGGCCATTAAAGATTCATCAAAGTTTATTGCTAATAAATAGTGTTAATGTTTTCCTAATTAACGATTAAAAGTGTCTCAAACCTGTTATAGTACTGTTCATTATGATTCATGATTAAATCCAAAGAAACGGTAGATCTTATATATTTTTCGCCACACACGTTAGTTCGCTTGTTAATATAACATAATAACGATCTTGGAATCTAAGATATTATTTTGTCATATTTTAAATCGCCGTTTGCCAATATGTTATTAGGCCCGTTCAATAACAAAACATGCACCAACATGTCACGTAGATCAGTTTTAGATCAGCCGTTGATAAGCTCGTTTTGATATTACAATAAGATAAGTTCCGATGACGTCACATATACCGCCATGTTGTGAGGATCATCAGGTCATTGGTTCATGAATGTTGCAAACGCCCGTCGATCCATGTAAGGTTTTTGAACCAAAAGTAGTGATGTTGGTGAAACTTATTTATGTTGAATTAACGCGCATAAGAATCGTATGTTCTCGCCGGTGTCAGTGGATTGTTTTTAATGTACATCCGGACACGAGGCACCTCCTATCTCAGCAGCGCGGTCTTCAAACACTTTCGCCTCGGGTTTGTCAAACAATCCTGTCATAAAAAAGTCATAGGTTAAATTTAATTTACAAATATTTGAATGGCTTGGAACTTAGTTATTAGCATAAATTTAAGTCGATTAACTATGTATCGGTATAAGTACTCACACATTATTTTTACAGTTTATCTTAAGTATATATCCATTTAATGATTTTTCCTATGCAAAATACGTTTATTGAGAGAAGACGGGTTTATCTATACAACAACAGTGTTGCACATGATAGTACGAATAGTGTTTTCAATACAAAACCTAAATTTCAATAAATACGCATATTTGACCTTCTGTAAGTTTTCCGATTTTTCAAGAGCACACGTTGACATGACCGACTTGTTGTAACCATAGAGACGCTGCTGTCTCTGCCACCCGTAGGCCGTAGCTTCCCAAACACAGAATGACGTCATGCTAAGAAAAGACCTCTATGTCCTTATATATGATGTCTCGTCACTTAACTTACAAAAGAAGTCGCGCCAGAAGCTGGCATTTACATGGGCTGTGAATTATGTACGTAAAAGAGATATTTTGTCTCTCTGTATTGTCAATTTAAAAGTGCTTTATTTTATCTTTATCATCACTTTCTAGCTTATACTTTGCGATGAATCCATTTCCGTTCGGGTTACTTTTTGCAAAATCTCGGAAAAATTCTTGGGGTCCAAACGGTTCATTATGGCTAAAACGGACAATGATATTTTTGCCACAAGCGGCATTGGTTTCTACGTTATTTTGAAACCTAGGTCATTTAATGTTTTCGTAATTTTGACACACCGGGTATGGGTTCCGACGTTATTTTGAGCCCCCGGTCATTGGTTCCAACGTTAATTTTTAGACCTCGGTCATTGGTTCCAACGTTATTTTGAGACCACGGTCAATATTTTGGCACACCGGGCAGTGGTTTAATCTACGTTATTTTGAGACCTCGGTCATTGGTTCCAACGCTATTTTGACACCCGGACATTGGCTCCGACGCTATTTTTAGAGACCCCAGACAAATGTTCCAACTTTCTGTTGCCACATAGGGCATTCTTTTTGTGCATAACTTTTAGCAGTAAAATAATATATTTTCGATTTATAATGTGTAATGCCAGGTTTTCATTTCAATAGGGGCAATTAATGAATGCACAATATTTTATACAAGGCCTACATTAGTATTATATAAAGGATTACATTAGCCATTCTTTATTTGAACCCGGCCCTTCATATAACCATGTCATTTTGCACAATGCTGTTATTAATTTTGTTTACGTTCGTTCAGCTGATCATCTATTCATTGCGGTGGAAAGATGCAATTTTCCATTTTCTCAGTCAGCTGCAACAGAATATGGCATGTAATGGAAAGAGATGACATAGTGGACCAGTACACGGAGAGGAATATAGCACGAAGGGATCAGACATTCGTTCCACTATGCCTGATGTTATAGCAAGGATTTCTTTTTGTGGTGCAGCTTAAGTGTAGCTCCACGTTTCGTATATATTTAAAGTACTGCTGTGGCGTATTGGATATGCCGTCCGCCTAGCAAGCAAGATGTATCTTGTTTGATCCTCTGTCTGAGAGCACACCCTTTTACCGCATTTAAATTAATAAAACTCAGTATAATGAAATCGCGCGATTGCGCAACACCTTATATTTAATTTGCATCGCAGAAATCAATAACATTACAATGTAACAAAAGACTGGACATGGCGTCGAATGCTGGGCACAGAAATCCTCAGTGAAAACGTGCTGTGATTTTACTTATTCACCTCCGAAACAGATTGTGCATGAACGTATGTCATTATTAACGTTAACCATTAGTTAATGTCATCGATTAATGTCGAAGAATCAATGTTTATTAGAATAAGTATTGCTGGTGCTTGTTTTCTGCTTAAGTTTGACGAATTTTAATATGATTGTATAAACAAATACGTATAAGCTTACTGTTTGTGACATAACTCCAGTGGCTTAAGTAAACTATTAATATAACCACTTATTAACGATTAATTAAAACTGAACTTAGCTTAAACTCGGCTACATAGGAATGCCAACATTACATACAAACGACAAATAAATTCACACAAGCCGTTGTCAGTTCTCTGCTTTGAAAATGATCCCTACATAACCCGAGTTCCTGTTCATTTAATAATAACGTTTTCGAAACGAAACCGCCTCATTGAAAACTTGTTTCCATCATTAACGTTTCACGTGACGGTTTGCAAAAGGAATTAACCAACCTTTTGAATGATGTTGTTATTGCATTTAATATATTCCCACATTATTTCTGAATTTTAAATATCGTCATCTGTTTCATGTGTCCCTGCTATTTTGGACTGAGTGACATTTTTCGCGGAAGTAACCAATCGTTATACATCGGCTATCTCCGGAATTGTCCGCAAGATAGGCCTCGAGTCAAATGGTCGCCATCTTGGCTGGTATTACTACTTTATTACCCAAATGCTTATCAGTCTATTGTTATAAGGCTGTATGCGACGCGCATTGAACAAGCGCCAAACATTCTACCGAAACTTTGATATATTGAGCACTGTCTACGTGCATTTGTGTTGCAGTTTGACCAATTATCCAAGTGATTTACTTTTCCAACATTATTGTCCACTTTTGAAAGTGAATTTACGGTATTTACAAAACCCACCAACGCCAAAGTGAAACTGCATACATTACGTTTCGAGTTGTAAACATTAAAGATGTGTTCAGTTGGAGGAAGCGAATCGTTCATACACGACGGAATATTTATGCATTACAGACTATCATTGCCGATTGTTGTACTGGCTAAATATACATTAGATGACCGGTCATGTATAAAAACATTAATCAAAATAATGTCTGGGTTTATCATTAATTTAATTAATTTATGTTTCTGATATAATTGGGTGTATCTATTTGTAAATGCAATGATATTGTTAAATTAACAGTTTTTTTCATAAATTAACATTTAGTGTTTAATAATTATCATTTAGATAATATAACTAGAATTTATCATGACAATTATGAATTATTCTAAAATTATCATGATTACTTATTTTAAAGAAGAATTTGAAAATTGTATTCATTTTTTTAATGATGACATTTGCTTGATTCAAATGAATTCTATGAATCAGGATTTTAGTATTCAGTTTAAACCTACTTATTTTAGCTCGATTCAATTAAAAGTACTTACTACTTATTTTAAACGCTCTTGAGTCCGTTTCCTGCGCCTAGAAGCAGGACTTGGTGTCTTTGGGAGAGTTATAAAGAACACAGGGGGGATCGAACCCGTGATATCCCGATCGCTATATGGACACCACGTCCATTACAGCACGGAGCCATTTGAATATTTTAGTACTTCAGCGTTATATAATAGCAACACAAATATGGACAATTATTCATGTGCAGTACCAAATAAGTCTAAATGCATACATTGTAATTGTGCATCCATCTGCATGCATGAGTGATAACTACCTGTTCTTGATTATTAGTTGCGAGTTCGCTTTTTACAGGTATACTGGATTATAAAAGACTGATGAGCATCAACTTGACAACTAATCAAAAATGATACCTTGTGTGGCTGATTCTCAGGACAAACCCACAGTCATTGCGAAAACTACAGTGTGAAATGAAAACACCACTGGATTGTGACAATTTAGCTGACCAAGCAAATGTTATCATTTAATATATATAAAAAAACTTCCAGTTTAATATACATTTTATATCAATTATGACATTGACCAGCACAGAAAATAATACAAAGGTTGATTTTCCCAATATTCACTGTTACAATGTGATACTGTTTATTCTTCTCAGTTTTCTGTGTCTTAAAATAATAATCCTAAATGATGTAATTGAAACATACATATTTTAGTACTAGTTTTACATGAATATATATATTTCAATATCTTTCTATCAATAGTCAATTAATCTAAGTTTAAATTATTCATATTTGCTTTGATATTAGTTTTCTCTATAGGAGCCAAATTAATATCACATGAGCAAAATAACAATATCAGCTGTATTCCTTGATTGTGTGAAAGTACTTTAGAAATCATGGATTATTATTTTACTGCGTCAGCCTTAATTTTTATATTATAAGTGCTAACAGTGATGTTAAAATGTGTATAATTGAATTGAAGATGCATCACTATTATAATGATACATGTATTAATTAATAAAGAATAAATAACAATCATAAACTGTGAAATTACTTCAGTATTGTGCGAAAGGATTTGAAGTAATTTTGTGTTTTTGAATTATGATTTATGTGAATTTTAATTAATATATCAAACTGTGAATGGACATCATTTTGGTGATTTTCTGAGACAAAACAGTTTATTTCATATTCAGAATGTTTTGTTGTAATTTTAATTCTATTATTTAAGTACAAGAAGCAGTTTTCCATGACTTTTTTTATTAAAAGTGAGGTCAAATTTTATCATTCTGACAGCATTTTTCAACTGTGTTCATGAAAGCATGGACACGGTTTCATTTTTTGAGTAATTAAAAAATCCAACGTAACATTTAGTTTTGATGTAAAATCAGTTGTTATATGCAATTGTCCATTTCACTTATAAATTAAAACAGAATATTATACATTATTGAAAAGATCATACCAAGATTTATTTCTTATTCCAACTGTGCATAGCGTAGTTAATTGAATATTGTTTATATATAGTTAAGGAACTGTTAGGGAAGCTCTATTTTGTATATAACATGTATTGTATTGTACAAAATGCATTATTTCTACGACAAGCAGACCATATTTGGCCTACTGCTACTAAATAGTCACTGTTATGCATATGACACTGTTTTTGATGCACATAAATAGCTTTTATTATTACTACACTTGAGTATTTGTTTTCTGACTTTTTTGAAGTATTTTGCAGGAGAGTGTATTAACGGATTTGAAAATATACTTAAAACACACTAGAATGCACTTAAACATATTTATTTCCTCCTAAAGTGTATTTGTGAAGATAAAACATACACTTCAACACATTGAAGAGCATAAATACTGCAATAAATGCAGAAAAAGTACATTTTTTATGTTAATAGTGTGTCTTGTCTACATTTGCAAGTGTATTAAATGTACATTAAAGGGACGGTCAACCACGACGACGTAGAAAAGAAAAGTTCTAAAACACCGTATTGTATTACAATTATTAGTTTATATTGATCAAAATATCACGACTGGTATGTTACATTACTTGAAAAAAGTCATTTTTTCAGTATATTCGGTATTAAAATGTTACTGGGTATGTCTACCAGGTAAACTATAAATAACGCAATTAGATTGATCATCATCGTCACGTGTTAAACCCACAATGCAAATTGCGATTGCGTAGTGAATTCCAAAATGGCTCCGAAAAAGTTGGCTAGCGCGAAAAATATTAAGATATCAGAAAAACAAAAGCGACATCGGTTGAGACATGTAAATACTGGCGACCAATGTCAACGTTGGAAAGAAATTAAAGATATCATAGGCGCTACATTCGACTGGGAAGTAGCGAAGCTCCTAATTGACAGGTAGGTGTTTATTTGGACAGTCGAGGGGTTTTCTCCAATTGTTAAAATCAAATACTTGTATTAAATGAATGACATTGTAACATACTTGACTTTGCTTTTAAACCATGACATTCGTTTGGAAAATCTGCTGTAGCTGGATACGCTTTAAAAATACACTGATCATTTGTGTTAGTTCATATAATTTTCGATTTCAAATGCGTTTCTAAAACTTTCTATAATGGTTAGCGAGTATTTTCCGGACAGTAGTATTTTCCGGACGTTCTATTTATTTCATTTAATTTAAACCGTAAATCAAATCTGCTCTGTCACATTATTTTATTATCCACAAGAGAAATTATGAATATAGAATCAGCTTAAATGACATGCCTTTGACACTGTGATTGTGTTGTCCATAGCCCCTCGGACTCTATGGTGTGTAACCTTAGTAATTGTTTTGCATCGGTTGTTCCACTGTTAAAAGGCGGGGTCCGTGCAAATCACTAAAAATAACAAATTTCCAGTCTTTATAGCCCACATTGTGTAAGTTGTATGTATTTTCTCGCTTTGTTATTTGTTAGGTTTCATTTAGGTTTGATAATCTACTATTAGTACAACCCCGTTTTGTTTGTTTCTCAAATAATTCGTACTCAATAATTTTCGTACTTGTTTTTCTATTAAGCAACTTATATATAGTATACAGCTATGTTAAGATCTAACTCATACTTCTCACAATTCTGTAAGCTGTGTTAATATTAACTAATGCAGTCAAAGAAAGTTGCATTTTGAATTTAATGATTTTGACTGATTATGACGCAATAAAGTAAACAATTGTCTTTTCTTCTTTTGTAGTATTTTACCACATTTTGGTCACAAGACGATACAATAAACAGTTTTAAATATACATTGAGTTTGCTTGTACCATGGGGCTATCTTCATGCTAGCAACGTCAGAGCATGACAGCGATGTATTGTTTCAATATAAAATGTTCAATGCATGACAATAAACGCAAATTGCTTCACAATAAATAGTTTTCTGGAGGAACCCTGCTTGCAAATTAGAGCAGTTTTTCTCCCCTAAATGCCTGAACATGGCCCATTTTGCCCGATCTTCTACTTCAAGGAGCCACATTTCGCTCATTTTTTTAAGAAAATTTGTCAGGATTGTTTCTACATGTAGGCCAATACCTTTGTTATCAATGTTAATTCACAGTTGTTTCAAATTTGACCTTGAAATATTTTAATTTTTCCAATTTACTTACCCTATGTAAGTTCATTCGAAAATACACCGCGCTGCTGGATTGGTCTTACCTGGCTCACCAGGCATCGGGTTTCCTGTGGTGATATTTCTACTACAAATATGATAATAATAAAGTAACATGTAATGCTGTATAGCTGAAACTAATATAGAATTTTTACAAAAATTGATCATTAAATTACAGGTTCACATTATTATATTTATTTTTGTTGTTTATCTTATTGTTCAACCTAATAATGAACCTATGTATGTCAATCTAGACAAATATGCAAGTGCATCAAAGTTACAACTGACTCGTATGCTTGAGAATATTGATGTGCGTTTCAATACCCAGTGTTTACATACCTGTAACTTTCATTGACAAATAGCCAATACATTCGACATTACTTACAATTTCTTTATTAAGAAATATGCAATGTTAATGTCTCCTAAAACGACATGTTTTTTATGCAAATCAAAAACAAACAGTTACTTGATTGATTTGGTAATAGCTGTATGAAAACATGCCCTGTTTGCATTTTTCCTAGGGAATTTATTGTTTAATCTCCAAACTCTTCTCATAACCCTTTACCACGTTGACTTAGATACGTATTTTGATGCATTTGTAGTCTCTTAGAAAGTTAAATTTAATGAAAGACCTTTTTCAAGTTTTATAGGCTTCAATTCCAACCCTTAGATACTGATGAGCAGCAAACAGCATAAAACCTTGACGGACTGCGAGTTAATCGTAGGCTGTTCTCGTTTAATGCTGTTTGTACATAGTCATTTTCACTTTGCTTCTGAGTGGGAAAGGGTTAATACATTTTTGTAATATCCAAACAATATTCAGTCAAAATAAAATGCATACAAAACTTTTTCCGTACTTACTAGTAAATCAGATTAAACAGACACATAGTGGTCAGAAAATAAAATAGAACACAGTAATTTGTAAAACCAAAACAAATAATAATGTGAATGCATGTGGATAGGCTGTAAAAAGCACTTGAAATTCATAACAATGACAACAAAAGTCTACCTTTACTAATAACAAGAGATGTGTTTGTAAGAAAAACAATGCCCCCTATTGCGCCGCTTTGAAAGAAAATTTCAATATATCATTTGGCAGATTTAGAAATTATCTCTCTTTTAAAACTTATTACTGCCCTTGGATTGTATTTTTTTACTTTTGACCTTTAAGGATTACCTTGACCTTTCACCACTCAAAATATGCAGATCCATGAGATACACATGCATGCCAAATATCAAGTTACTATCTTTAATATTGCAAAAGTTATGGCCAATAATTATTAAAGTTTTCGGACGGACTGACGGACTGACGAACGGACGGACAGTTCAAATTCTATATGCCACCCTACCGGGGGCATAAAAATAGTGATAACAGATAATGCTTTTTTCTGATAAAATAAATAATTTCAAAATTTTAATTGTATTAACTATAAATAACAGAGAAAAAAACATCGTTCAGCACTAAACAATTCATACTCGTATTTCAAATTCAGCATATCAATAAATTGTTCACTGTCTTGATATTCTTTCATTTACAATATTGTATCACCTAGTAAAATCATACCTTTTGTTTGTAAAGAAAAACACAGTTAAATGTTATATAATAAAATGAATTAATTTGAGAAAAGCATCAACAATATATCAGAAATATAATATCTTCATATAGAGTATAAAACTTGATGTTTAGACAAATAATGATGTTTTTGCAAGTAACAATCAGATACGGTCTTTGGATAATGTAAAAAAGTCAATTACCGGTAAAATCAATAAATCGAACAATTATACACATAAAAAAGGTATTATTAAACGCCACCCCCACTGCGTTCAACTGTTATTTTCTCGGTGCTTGCCAACTCAGCAGCCTTAGCGAATCTAGAGTTGGTAAGACTTCCAATCTTCAGAGCGTTCATCAACTGAAATATAGATCACAATGATTGTAAATAAAATGAATGTAAAGTTTTGAAAGGTTTAAAGGCTTCTCACTGGGAAATAGATATGATTGATCCAGGGTTAATAAAGGGTAAATGAATGTAATCGTTTCTACCACAACATCTGGTTTACATGCAAGGTACAGTAATTGTGTTAACATTTGCATATACCAAGTGATTATAGAGATGATGCTAACATATGTTAACATGTATATGCCTCCTTTATATTTTTTTGCCATGATGTGCAATAATTTATAGCATATGGTACTGTTTTAATTATTAAAATTCTGTTATTACTTAATATAACATTGTAGAACAAAGAATTGATCAGGGTCTTGGAATTTCAAAATTTAATGTAAGGATCAATAGATTGTATAATATAAAGTTTTTTAGGATTGAACAAATGAGTAGGACCTGAGATAATATATTGTTAACTCAAATGAGCCTTATATCTGAACTGCAAATGCATATCACATTGCTGAATATCATTTCTGGAAAGCTTTACCTATGTCTTAAAGGATGCTTTCTTAACACATTTAATTGCTGCACACTTTTGCCAGAGCATCTTAGACATCATTACACTACAACAAAGCAAGAACAAACACAAATGTGAAAGGCAAAATGAATGGCTTGCATGAAAGAAGCAAGAAGACAAAACATTTACTTTGCTTCTGATAGCAGTACAAAGATTAGTATTGCATTATCTCACTTGAATAATCACCTAACCTGTTCCGCAAAAAAAGTTATTTGTTTACACTTATATTGCAAAAAATGTAGGTTGGTTGGCTGGCTAAAGTTGTTAACCAGGTTTTCCGAAGGAAAAAACTGTTTATTAGATTGGCGAATGCGGGCGGGCTGGCTGGCGGGCTGGCTGGCGGGCGGAACAAGCTTGTCCGGGCCATAACTATGTCGTTCAGTGTCAGATTTTAAAATCATTTGGCACATTTGTTCACCATCATTGAACGGTGTGTCGCGAGAAAGAATTACGTCAATATCTCCAAGGTCAAGGTCACACTTTGAGTTCGAAGGTCAGAAATGGCCATAAATGAGCTTGTCCTGGCCATAACTATGTCATTCATTGTCAGATTTTAAAATCATTTGGCACATTTGTTCATTATCATTGGACGGTGTGTCGCGCGAAAGAATTACGTCGATATCGCCAAGGTCAAGGTCACACTTTGAGTTCAAAGGTCAAAAATGGCCATAAATGAGCTTGTCCTGGCCATAACTATGTCATTCATTGTCAGATTTTAAAATCATTTGGCACATTTGTTCACCATCATTGTACGGTGTGTCGCGCGAAAGAGTTACGTAGATATCTCCAAGGTCAAGGTCGCCACGACTAAAAAAAGATTGATTTTGAAACAAGGGGGGTAATTGTGATGAACAGTCAGTAGCAATGAACATTTTGAGTTGCAGTTGTCTCCCTTTATCATACTTTTTTTAATTGAAAACCTGGTTTTGTGACAATTTTGTCCCTTGTTTTCATTTTATTTTAATGATTCCTAATTAAATAAGAATAAGCTATGACATGCAGAAATCTAACACATCTCTATTTAACATTATTTCTAAGTTAAGTTACTTTCAATTAATTTACCAAACATGATTGAAGCAAAAATGATGGCAATTGTTAAGCTATTTATGTGATTTAAACCAACAAAAACCTCAACCTGGAAAACCAAAAAAGGATTGGCATTAACAAAATAAAGGTAAGTTGGCTAAGTGGGAACAAACAACTTTTTTGTAGAAGGCATGTGCATATATTTGAGCACGTTAGTTCTTCCTGCAATGGGGAACAAGAAACAGGCTGAAAGACTTGATTGATTAATAACACAATGATTTTCTATGGTAAGACAAATGTCTGTAAATACCAATACAAGTGTAGTTAATTTACAAACAAAACATTTGTATTTGAAGGTGATACCTTTTTTAATTATGCATAATACATGTGCTTCAGTGTTGTTTCTGTTGAATATGAAAGTATTTAGTCATTGATATTCATCTACTATATTGACACTTAAATATTATTTACGGCCATAAATATTCATATTTAAAAACATGGTTACATGTTTGAATATACTTTTGTATGTCTAACAAGTGTAAACAAGTTATTTGGCTTTCAATCAGAACTCTTACCATATAGGTAAGGACCAGTGTTGAATTGATTTAAATGGTTATTGTGTTAAGTTTGACCAATTTCACAGAAAGCTCTTTAATGCCTTATCTTAAAAAAGTGAAGTTTCGGTACCACTAAAATAAAAATCGTGATTTAGAGACTAGGAACTAAATTAAAGTATTTGCCTTTACTGGATTATAAAAGAGAATGGTATAATCAACCAAGCACCACAACGAATATTTAGCAAATAAAAATACATGGATTTGCATTTTATATATTTTTATTGCACAAGTGTAATTTATTAAACAGTAGTCTTTTTTCATACATATGTGAAGTGTAAATGCTAGATTAATAAACCTGAAGCTCAAATATAAATGTTAGCCGTGACCATTTAATTTGAAGTAATATTTTAGCCTTTTTTAAATGGTGAATAATACAGTATATAGTTTAATGTGAGGAATACAGCGTGATAACACTTTTTAAACTGCTAATATAGCATGAAGTGTTTATTTATGACAATGACTTGATTTATTTCTAACGAAAATGAAGAATTTTTAGTTGATTTCGAGTATTTTTTCGTACTTAAAATACTAACCAATACTCACCGGCTAGCTTTTCAATCTTCTGGATCATTATTGCGTTTCTTGCAGCAAACCCAACCCCAATCCACAGTTGTGAAAACATCTTTGTGGGGAGAAGTCAACAAGCCGTATCAAGTAAGGCCCCGTAACGGTAAGAGACAAGAATCTTTGACCTATGGGAACACGCCATATTAAGCATCGCTATGGCACATATAAGTCACGATGTAGGTTTTACCTATCTGAGTATATGTTATAAGGAATTAGATTCGTGTATTATCTTTTACATACATTTTATCTAAGAAACATATAGGAATGTATTGAAAATTTGTGACCTTGTTTTGAGTTAAAATAAATATGTCTGAAAAGACGGGATCCTGCTTAGAAGACGAGCTCGCTAACATCAAGGCTACTGAGAAAGTACTATTTGTTAATTTCATGGCTTTCGTCTGTTGCAATACGTTTTCCATGATCTACTTTTCTGCCGTTGAATGATTGCATTTAGAAAAATATCCTGCATTATTTTACAAGTATTTGTGCCCAAGATGTGCTTTCCGTACGTACAGTATTTCCACTAAGAGATGTTACAAAAAGACCTATATACACATGTTGAGTGTGAGGTATCGTGCCAGCAACACATATCTTGTAACGTTTTAAAATATGTCATGAAGTGGCTTCAGATAAGTTTTCCTGGTGCTGGTTTACAAAATAAGAGATCGTATTAAGCATTCGCAACTTTTGTTAAACTGACGTAATCTTTTGGATCACGAAGTGAAGAACATCTAAAGGACACACTAGCAGATAGTATTTAACAAAGGGCCATGATGGCCCTGAATCGCTCACCTGACTAACCAAATACAATCCCAACCCAGATTTTATCAAGATAAACATTCTGACCAAATTTCATAAAGATTAGATAAAAACTGTGACCTTTATTGTCTACACAAGGTTTTTCTATTTGACCTAGTGACCTAGTGTTTGACCCCAGGTGACCCAAATACAATCCCAACCCAGATTTCATCAAGATAAACATTCTGATCAAATTTTATTAAGATTGGATGAAAACTGCGACCTCTTCTGTCTACACAAACAAATTGTTGACGGTTTTTCTATTATTTGAACTTGTGACCTAGTTTTTTGACCTCAGATGACCCAAATACAATCCCAACCCAGATTTCATCAAGATAAACATTCTGACCAAATTTCATAAAGATTGGATGAAAACTGCGACCTCTATTGTCTACACACGATTTTTCTATTATTTGACCTAGTGACCTAGTTTTTGACCCCAGATGACCCAAATACAATCCCAACCCAGATTTTATCATTCTGACCAAATTTCACAAAGATCGGATGAAAACCTAGGCCTCTACTGTCTTCTCAAGGTTTTTCTACTATTTGACCTAGTTTTTGACCTAGTGACCTAGTTTTTGACCCCAGATGCCCAAATACAATCCCAACCCAGATTTCATCAAGATAAACATTCTGACCAAATTTCATAAAGAGTGGATGAAAACTGTGACCTCTACTGCCTACACAAACAAATTGTTGACGGACGCACGCACGCACACACGCACACACATACAGACGCCGGACATCACACGGTCACATAAGCTCACCATGTCACTTTGTCGCGTTTCCCTTTTTGGGCGATTTTTTTACTTACTCTCTAATTATTACATTTGTACATGTTTGCACTATATTCATTGCTTTTTTCATAATTATGTTTGACAAGATTCAATTAAAATTGAATTGAGATATAATAAGCACATCAATGTATTAAAAAACAAGATATTTTAGAAGTTTTCACAAAATAATCAAATTATAAGCATATAATCTTCATATTTGTGACCCCCGGGTCAGGGCCAAATTTGACCCAAATGGCGTAAATTGAAGAAACTTGGTAGAGGACTATGAGATGTAACTGCAGAACTAAATTTAGTAGCCCTACGCCCAATGGTTTTAGACAAGATTTTAAATAGGCAGTTTTTAAGCATTTATTAAATTGTGTGACCCCTGGGGCAGGGTCAAAGTTGACCCCAGGGGCATAATTTGAAACAAGAGGACCAAGGGAATGGTAGACCCTATATACTCCAACATGTAAACATTAAAGTGAAGTATATATCTAATATAAAATGTCTAAATGATGATGCCAGATCTGCTCATTTTGAGCAATTTCTTCATTTATAACAATGATTTATAAAATACCAAAATCAATTCCTTCATTTTCCATTACAATTTAAGTCTTTAATTTGGAAAGTCCAAAATGTGTCATTTGGTAAAGCATTAACCCTTTACCAAATGACACATTTTGAACTGTCCCAAATTGAAAGATGATGCAGACAACACTTAAAATTATAATGGAATATGAAGAAATAGCTTTGGAAGAGTATAAATAATTGTGATAAAAGGAGAAATTGCTCAATATGAGCAATTTCTCCTTTAAAAACAATGATTTATACAGTCTTCTGCACCAAACCCATAAATTCTGTTGCCGTTTGGTAATGGGTTATTCCAACCAAAAATGTGGAAATGGATTAACCCATTACAAACAATAACAAGAATTTACTGGTTTATTGCAGACGACTCTAGAAATCATTTGTGATTAAAGGAGAAATTGCTTATTTTGAGCAATTTCTCCTTTTATCACAATGATTTCAACCCTACCAAAGCTTTTTCTTCACATTCCATTACAATGTACTTTGTCATCTGCGACCTCTTTGAATTTGGGACAGTCCAAAAGTTGTCATTTGGTAAAGGGTTTATGGGTTCAACAGAAGTTGACCTTACATCTTCACAGGTGTTATGCAATGAAGGATTTCTTGATGTACTGTTAGGGGAGTTACCCTTCTACCTCAGATGACTTAAGAAGACAAAAGAAGAAATTGCTCATAGCAAGCAAAATCTCCTTTAAACACAATGTTTTCTACCTATTTGGTTGAGGACTATAAGAATTCAACACATACCAAATTTGGTAGCCCTAGGCCTTATGGTTATGGACAAGAAGATTTTCAAAGTTTTCACAAAATATGCAAAAACGTATAAACATGCAAAGTTCAAAGAGCTCCTGCGGCCATGTTTTTCGACGAAACAAATTTTCTTGAACAACTTTTTTAGGGGAGCCTTTAAGGATCATCCCTGTAAAAAAAAATGAAAATCCGACGAGCCGTTTCTGACGAGAAGATTTTTTAAGGTTTTGACCATATATGGGCATGGCGGCCAGCTGGGTTATGTGACCAAATTTTTTTTAACAATATTTTTTTCCCGTGACGTAAGGATGCTCCACATGAAATTTGTTTGAAATTGGCTCAATGGTTTAGGAGGAAAATATGATCTGCTCAGGTACGCTAAAAAGTGGACTTAAACATTGAGATAAAAGGAATTTTTGCTTGTTTTGAAGAGATTCCTCTTTTTTCTCAAAATTGACAAGATATCATCCACAAAACAGGCAACCCATGTTCGCATAAGGAAAAGGGTAACTTGGAAAAAAATGGTATCCATTTAACCCTTTACCAATCAACATATTTTGGACTGAACAATTTCTCAATTTCCCACAATGATCCAACCCTACCAGAGCAATTTCCTAAGCAATAATCACCTCCCATTTTAAAAATGGTATCCATTTAACCCTTTACCAATCAACATATTTTGGACTGAACAATTTCTCAATTTCCCACAATGATTCAACCCTACCAGAGCAATTTCCTAAGCAATAATCACCTCCCATTTTAAAGGAAAAATAATTTCTCATCAACAAAACTACAGCATTAATTGATTTCTGGTAATTAACCCTTTTCCAAATTGAAAGAGGTTGCAGACGACAAATTAAATTATAATGGAATAAGAAGAAACTGATTAAATAGGGTAGGAAGCATTGTGATGAAAGGAGAAAATGCTAATTTCAGCAATTTCTCCTTTTATTTCAATGATTTCCACAGTCACAAACATTTGCAGAAAGAATTAACTTTTCTGGGTTAAGGGTTTATGTGGTCTGCAGCAAAGCCATCAGAAGAGAATCGTGTCAGAGAAACCTGGCCTGTAGCCAGCAATCCTTTACTCTAATAGCACTATTAATTGGAAAAAAGAGTACACTATAATTATTTCTAAATCTGCCATCTCAAGGAGATAATTCTGGACTTAATGGTCCGATATTGCTCATTTTCGACAGGGCTCGAGTTTTCATTGATATGAAGACACTGTGCAAGTTTGGAAGGAATTGGATGAAAAATTTGGACTTTATTGCATAAACACCATTTTCTCAATTCAAGGGGAGGTAATTCTGTACTTCATGGACCAATAATGCTCATTTTTTTGTAGGAATCGTGTCCTCATTGATATAAAGACACTGCAAATTTGGAAAGGATCGGACAAAAAATGTGGGAGATTTTTTAAAGTTTTCACAAAATAGGCAAAAACGAATAAACATGCAAAGTTCAACGAGCTCCTGCTGCCATGTTTTTTGACGAATCAAATTTCTTTGAACAACTTTTTCAGGGGAGCCTTCAAAGGTCATCCCTGTGAAATTTTTTGAAAATCTGATGAGCGGTTTCTGACAAGAAGATTTTTTAAGGTTTTTACCATATATGGTCATGGCGGCCATCTTGGTTATGTGATCAAATTTTTTTTAACAATTCTTCTGTCCCATGACCTAGGGATGCTCCACATGAAATTTAGTTGAAATTGGCTCAATGGTTTAGTAGAAGATGTTTACAAATTGTTTACAGACAGACAGACAGACAAACGGACGGACGCCGGACGGTGAGTGATCACAATAGCTCACCCCGAGCTATCGCTCAGGTGAGCTAAAAATGTATAATCGCCTAAAACTTTAATACAAATATAATATACAGTGTTCAGATGGAATAAATTGATTACACTAATTGCGGAGTTTGGTATGTCATTATTTACTAGTTGAAATCATTAAGTTATACCTGGCTTATATACTAGACTAGACTTTAAAAGGACTTGCTCATAAATTTTCAAGTTGTCTTATTTAAGTCAATAAATGGTTTTACAGCAAAAACAACAAGAATTTTGTTGGTGTTGGTGTTTTTGAATAATATAAAATAAGTATACAATAGTCAATCATAAGTCATGAATATGAGACATTATTATGTAAATCTTTGTTGTTTTTTGCAATATCTGTTTTTTATAATTTTCAAACCACAAAAATAAAACTGATAAATAAAACTAATTCGATGCGTTTGCCTTATTTGTATGTTCCAATTTAATATATCAATAATATATATTAAATACTTAGGTTATTTTGAAAAAATAAAGTTTGCGCGAAGCGCAAGTACCGGTGACAATACATATTGAAATATATTATTTTAACAATTAATGCATTTAATATATTAAAAACTTCGGTACTTCTCTAAAAACATAAAAAGGGCCGAAGCGTCTACATGTAAGTGCCGAAATAACTAATTTCAAGTGCCGAAATAACTACCGAGTGCCGAAGTGACTCAAGTCCGAACTGTCCAGGTGCCGAAAAGACTAGGATTCTTTCCACGTAAGGTTTTTGAAACAAAAGTATTGATGTTGGTGATGTTGCATAAACGTGCATGAGAATCGTATGTTCTAGCCGGTGTAAATCGATGTGTTCTCAATGTGCATCCGGTTACGAGGAACAGCAATCTCAGCAGTCTGGTCTGCAAAAACTACCGCCTCCGGTTTGTGCAAAACAATCATGTCATTAAATTGATATGTTAAAAGCTAATTTACAAATAGTTAAATGACTTGAAACTTAGTTTTCCGAAGCATTTTAAGCCGTTAATATAATTATATCGCTAAAAAAACTCAAAAATGCTTTTTACAGTTTATCTTAAGTATATATCCCTCTAAATAAATCTCCATATACAAATTACGTTTATTGAGAGAAGACGTGTCTGTCTATTTAAAAAATTAAATAGTATGGTATTATGAATAACATGAGATTGCCAAGCAATATTGTCCCCTACCGGTGAAAATCCACCATTGTCAGTAAAAAAAAAATTTTTTTATCTGTTGCCATAGCAACCAGAATTCTTGACGTAGTAACGAAATGAAATGACGTGCATACTCTCCATATTGCCATATATCCATGTTTCAAGTTTCATGAAAAAATATTTAGAACTTTGAAAGTTATCACAGGATCCAGAAAAGTGTGACGGACTGACAGACAGACTGACCGACTGACACACGGAGCGCAAACCATAAGTCCCCTCCGGTTTCACCGGTTGAGGACAACAATTGTGTATGAGATATGTATACAGTTTTCCAAACCTGTGGAATATGAAGAATACATAGAGGATATTTGTTGGATTCGGTGGATTATCGATTTTAATTCACAAGTGATCATAGAAAATAATATTTTCACGAGTGGCGCAGCCACGAGTGAAAATATATTTTTTCTATGATCTCGAGTGAATTAAAATCGATATTCCACCGAATCCAACAAATTTTCTTTTTATTTTATGCTTTTTTCACCGTTTATATAAAGTGTTTAAGAGTTTAACTAAAGAATTTCGCTGGGATAATGACGTCATTTCGTCAAAAAAATGACGTCATTTCAAAGTAAACAGTGAAATTTATCGATAATTTTCACTGATAATTTTCACTGTTTGAAACAGTGAAATTATCAGTTTTAATTCACTGATATTTCTCTATAAACCACCGGAAAGCATAAAATAAATAGAATTACTTCCTAGACGACTGCGCTCGTTTTTTGTAAGATTTGGAGTCTCTGCTCACTCGCTGAGAATTCAAACTGGCAGATACGCTAAGAATAACATTCCATGAAATGAACGTTATTGTCTATTGTATTGACCTTGATTTAGCAGATGAATACCATTTTATATATACCTCTGTTACACTAAGTTAAGAAAATAAACATAGTAGCTGTACATTTTATATCAACTCATCTGCATATAAACCAGTTTCATTAAAATAACAAGAAATGGGTTTGTCAGAAACACTATATCCCCTACTGCGCCGCTTTTATTTTTATTATTTATTTATTTTTCATCATTTGGCAGGTTCAGATAATTATCTCCCTTTAAAGCTTATTACTTCCCTTGGATTTGTTTTTTTGACCTTTGACCTTGAAGGATGACCTTGACCTTTCACCACTCAAAATGTGCAGCTCCATGAGATACACATGCATGCCAAATAGAAAGTTACTATCTTCAATATTGCAAAAGTTATTGCAAAATGTTAAAGTTGGGGCAAACAAACAAACCAACCAACCAACGGACAGGGCAAAAACAATATGTCCCCCACTATAGTGGTGGGGGACATAATAAAAATATAATAATGTATAGTGTAAATTTACCATAAAAATAGAATAATGTATAGTGTAAATTTACCAAAGAAGCATTTGTTAAAAGAAATGCAATTCTTAATAATACTGTTCAATAAACTTCAGCAACGCCTTGATCGAACCTACGTGTTCTTACCATCGATTGTATTTATTTGTATTTGTATTCTTAAATAACAATCATTTGTTAGCTATGTTGTTATGCCTAGTTTCGTGACAGAGAATAATGTGTGCATTTAAGCACGAAGACGGTGTACATTTGTTAAGTCTGTCTGTCTGCCTTTCTGTGAACTTAAAATACTGCATAACAAATAAAGGCTCTGGCCATGACGGTTTCATGGATGTTTTATGTTTTCACGAAAAACAAGAGATGTGTTCTTCAGGAACACAATGCCCCCTATTGCGCCGCTTTGAAGCAATAAATTTGACCTTTGACATTGTTGCGCCGCTTTGAAGCAATAAATTTGACCTTTGACATTGAAGGATGACCTTGACCTTTCACCACTCAAAATGTGCAGCTCCATGAGATACACATGCATGCCAAATATCAAGTTGCTATCTTCAATATTGCAAAAGTTATTGCAAAACTTTAACCTTGGTTAAAGTTTTGTGACACACACATACAATGACTGACTGACAAAATGACAGACAGACAGGCCAAAAACAATATACCCCCGATCTTTCGATCCGGGGGCATAAAAAATAGACACAAATAACCGAAGTTAAACAAGGGCACGGCCAGTTTTGACCACAGGGGAAGGTGATTTTAACAAAACTTTGTAGAGGACCAGGACAAGATGTTACATAACAAAAATATTAAAACTCTGGGCAAGATGGTTTCAGAAAAGATGTGAAACCCTGTTGCCCAGTGAACTAATTAATCAACAAAAAATTACAATTTTAACAATTTTAATAGAGGACTACCAAAGGTACATTCCTGTGAAATTGTGTCAAGTTCTGCCCAGTGGTTAAGAAAGAGATGTCATTTAAAGAAAAGGTTGATGTACGGACGTCACAGACGCAAACACTTCTAACGGTACCCTTATGGCTAATCATACAGTATGCTAAATTTAACAAATAAATATCATGTGATTTTATTAATAATACAAGTAAATTTACTAGTATTACAAACAAGATATTGAGAAAATGTATGTTCATTGTAAACTTTTATGTGATAGCAGGTTCTTGAATTGAGGTATTTAATGATGAAGGGAATTTGTTAAAACATTTTGATAATTCATTGTAAATACCGTGTTTTGCTGAAAAACAAACATAATCAAATTGTCATGTTCTAATATTATTAGCTACAATGTTAAGGTCAAAGTAGAACAAAGTAGAAATGATTGGGTTATTCGTTGCCATAAGTAACAACTGTGGTACAGTTTATATATGTTTTGTAGTGTGCAGTCTTGGTGCAAGATGAAATGGTAAACTAAGGTTAAGACAATTTATTGTCCACTTAGATGCTCAAAATTCGGTCTAGGTAAAAAAACGACACTTTTATTATAGTAGATTTTATCAGAGAAGAGTTAAAACGGACAATAGCAGCAAAGGCTTGTGTATACAAGTTTTGTAGAAAGTAGTCAATGTGCCAGATAACACAATTAAATGTTAATTGTTTTCCAATGGCATATTTCAAGTTACAATTATGTTTAAGTAATTGTTAGATTCGGTGAAATGCATGGATTGGGAATGGCCATAAAAATCAATCTGGAAAGTATATTAAGATTGTAAAAAGTTTACTGTTTTAAGACAAAATGTACAAAACCAAGATTAATTGCCGATTTAAATGTGAACTTAAATCTTGCAAATGTAAAAAAGCTGTTTATTTATATGGTTGGATAGGGAATGGTCATAAACAGACAGTGGGCAGGTATTCAAGTGTTATAGACATCAGTATTGGTGCTCGAAAAAAGTGTTAAATCAAGTTTGAAAACGGCCCATGTAAAGTTAAAATTTTGCCATGATTAAGGTTTGACGAGTTAATATGATTCGAGAATGGCTAAAAGAAACGACTAAGTAAGTATTCAAGTTTTGTAGAAAGCCATCTAGATAAAAAAAAGTGGAGCTAAATGTGATATCTAGTTTACAACAATGTAGTGTCTGACTGTATTTATAGACAAAATTAGGTTACATTAAAAAAAGTTGTATTGATACTGGAGGATTTGGAATGGTCATAAGCAACAAAATGTGTGAGTATTATAGTGCTTTAGAAAGAAGCAATGGAAGCAATGATGATAAACGTAATGACTAAATCTGGCTTACCAAAGGGCCAATTTGATGTTAAAATGAGTTCAAGGCCTCGATTTAGAACAATGGTAAGGGAGAAAAATCTGCCAATAAGGCTTCAGAACTTGTTAAAGTCTTGAGATTGTATATAATTCAAATAATTATGTAAATAATCATAAATATACCCGAAAATGGAAACTTATGGGAAAGAAAAGACCGAGACAATCTGAATAAAAATACATTAACACATTACACAGGGAAACACAAATAATTCACAGATAGAAATGGACTACAGTAATACTAGTCTATTGCGAATGTTACTTAAAACACATAACAACAACTTAGGAATTCCATACAATGAGTTTGTCACCAAAGACACTTCATTGAGAACAATTATTCTCTATTGCACTGCATATTGCGTGCACAAAATTCAAAACTTGTTATAAAAAGATCTGCAGAGTGAAAGTTATAGACCTTATATGAAAATTATCTTTGAATTTAAGAAATGCCAAGTACCTTTAAGACACAGTTTTGATCCTTTCTACAGGGATAGATTTAAAGAGCGGCTAAGGAAAAGTTTTTTTTCTAGCATACTGAGGGCTACTTTTAAAATATAATAATAATGTCATGTACATGTATAGCTTATACTCATAGAGAACTTTAAGAAAAATTGATCATTTATTTACAGATTCTTATATTTGTTTTATATTTCTGTTCAACCTAATAAATGTTGATCTACATAATATAACGCTCATGCATCAAAGTTTCATTTGTCTTACATTCTTACGCATAGTGATGTGTGTTTCATTACAAAACTATTAACGCAACTGATCATATCTCATTTTCATAGACAATTAAAGAATATATACTCCCTTCATTATGTGTAATATTAAATAAGCAAAAATCAATGCCCTCTATGAATACTTGTTTTTAAACAAATCAAAAACAAACAACTCCTTTGCTTCATTTTGTAAACCTGTATGAAAGCATGACCATGATTTGATTTGAATATGTCCTAAAGAATATCTTGTATCATTTCCAAGCTTTACTTTTTCGAACCATATCTGATCAATATTTTTTTTCAAATCAATTTCCTTCAAAAGCATTTTCTGTACTTCATAGCAAATTATATTTAACAGACACGTTGTGGTTCGAAAACAAAATAGAACACACAGTGATACGTAAAACCAAAACAAATCATACACTAATGTGATGCATGTGGATAGCACTTAAAATTCATAACAACAACAACAATTTACATACAAAAACAAAAATAGAGATAACAGTTAACCCTTTTTTCTGTAAAAAAAACACACAAAACAATTGACATAGCTTATTTTAAGGACTATTATTGAATTAACTATAATTAACAGAGAAAACAACAATCATTCAGCACTAAACAATCCATACTCTTTTTAAATTCAGCATACACTGCCTTCATATTATTTCCTTTACAATATTGAGTATAGCAGTTGCCTTTTGTCTGTAAAAAACACAATTAAATGTATATTATTGAATGAATAAATTTAAGAAAAGCACAATAATCAACAATCATAGAGCAAACCTAGCAATGTAATATCATCATATACAGAATAAAATTAAATGTTTACACAGTTGATGATATTGACACGTAACAATCAGATGGTGTAAAACAGTCTTCTGATAATGTAAAAAAAAGTCAATGAACTGTAAAAGAAATAGATCTAACAAGTATACACATAACAAAAGTTATATTAAACGCCACCCCCACTGCGTTCCACTGTTATTTTCTCTGTGCTTGCCAACTCAGCAGCCTTAGCGAATCTAGAGTTGGTAAGACTTCCAATCTTCAGAGCGTTCATCAACTGAAATATAGATCACAATGTTTGTAAATAAAATAAATGTAAAGTTGTGAAAGGTTTAAAGGCTACTTACTGTGAACTAGATGTGATTGAACAGGGGATAACATAGGGTAAATGAATATAATTGTTTCTAAATCTGGTACACATGCAAGGTACAGTAATGGTGTTAACATTTGCATATACAAGTGGTTACAAAAATGATGCTAAACAGATGTTAACATGTATATGCCTCTGTTATCACTTTTTGCCATGATGTGAAATAATTTATAGCATATGGTATTGCTTTAATTATTAAAATACTTTTATTACTTAAAATTATATTGTATCATAAAGAATTAACCATGGTCTTGTCTTACAAGACCTTAAAACACGTCCTAATAGGATTTAACAAAATTAAATGTCAGAATCAATAGATTGCATAACATAAAGTTTTTTAGAATTTAAAAAATGAGTAGGAACTGAACATTAATATAAAGTTATCTCAAATCAGCCAAATGTCAGAACAGCAAATACATCCATTTTTCTTGAAAGGTTAACCTATGTCCTAAAAGATGCTTTCTTACCACATAGAATTGCTGCACACTTTTGCAGGAGCATTTATGACATCTTTACACTTTAACAAAGCAAGAACAAACACATGTGAGAGGCAAAGTGTATGGCTTGCATGAAAGAAGCAAGAAGACAGAGGTATTTTGCTTCAACAAGTTGAAATGAAGGTGTAACTTTTTCTAATAGAAGTACAAAGATTAGTATTGCATTATGTAACTTGAGACAAGAATCACCTAACCTGTTAGGCAAAAAAAGTTATTTGTTTACACTTATATTGCCAGAAATGTAGGTTGGTTGGCTGGCTTATGTTGTTTTCATTTTATTTTAATGACTCCTAATTTAATAAGAATAAGCTATGACATGCAGAAATCTAACAAATCTCTATTTAACATTATTTCTAAGTTTAGTTACTTTCAATTAACTTAGCAAATATGATTGAAGCAAAAATGATGGTAATTTTGAAGCTATTAAAGTAAATTTAACAAACAAAATACTAAACCTGCTCTGCAAAACCAAAAAAAACTTGAACGGTTGGCATAAACAAATAAAGGTTGGTTGACTTAGTGAGAACAAACAACTTTTTTTTTGTAAAGGAAGGCAGTGGCATATATTAGAGCACGTAAGTTCTTACTGCAATAGGGAACAAGAAAAAGGCTGACAGACTTGATTGATTAATAATACATTGATTGATGATAAGAAAAATGTCTGTTAATACTAATACAAGTGTAGTTAATGTCCAAACAAAACATTTGTATTTGAAGGTGATACCTATTTTAATTATATGTAATTACATATGCTGCAGTGTTGTTTCTGCTGAATATGATAGCATTAAGTCATTGATATTCATCTCCTATTTTGACACTTTAATATTATTAACTTCCATAAATATTCATATTCAACATGGGGACATGTTTGAATATACTTTATTATGTCTAACAAGTGTCAACATGATATTTGGCTTACAATAACAACTCTTTAATACCATATAGGTTAGGGCCAGAGTTAAATTTATTTTAATGGTTATTGTGTTATGTTTGACCCTTTTAACAGAAAGCTCTTTAATGCCTTATCTTCAAAAAGTAAATAACATTTTGACCGACATATAAAAAGTATTGTTTAGTTTTAAAAGATAAAAATTCAGACATTTTCTTTCTTCCAATCTTCTGAATGTTAACTTAGTTATCAATAAACTCTTATGGATTTTATATCAGACGGCCATATTTGCTTCACATGTTAAAGGTAATAATTGTCTACGTAGCTTTGAGCATAAGCCCAATGAACATTTACCTAAAGTCTCATAAAGACGTGTTACGACCTAAACTTGTCAGTATATAAGCATGTGGGTGAGGGTAAAACAAAAGCACACAACAGAATTACATGGCCAAAGAATGGGGCTAGGGTCAAGATTTGTCTTCTTCCTCTAAAGATCTTCTCCTCAGTCCAGTTTTCAACTTCGATATAGTAGACATAAACTGTGAAAGAGACAGACCATACGAGCTTCAATGGATAAACAGTCAATAGAGTGCAAAGACACCAGAATTGGATTGCGTCATTTGCCAAACAAAAATTTTTGTAAGTAGTCCTAAAAACAAATTAACCAAGATGACCTGGTAGTATAGTGTGTTTCAGGCAAGTGCAATGTATTATAAGCGCACTTACATGAAAACCCATTTGGTATTTTCGATTAAGAGAACACACCTATAACATCAAATTAAAAACAGATTTAACCATGAAACTTTAAACCATGTTATATTCTAAATGAGAATATTTGACTATTTTACTCTTTAGCAGGACAGGCACTTAATAACATGTTCTGTTTATTAAATTGGTGAAAAGATTGTGACCCTGACATGAGAGCAGCGTGGAACTATAATTACAGATATTCATTTCACCCAAAATAAGCACATGCATGGGTGGATGTGTTTGACATGCATATTTAAATAGTAAATACAAAGAGCAGAGATAAAAATAGAAAGGTTTCTTTATTTGTTTTAAATGAAGATCTACAATAATATTTACTTTGTTTGATTGTCAAGTAATAGAAAAAAAAACATGGGCAATTAGTTATTGTTAAAAAGTGATGAGCAAACTATCTTACAGTTATAACAAAATCAGAGCTGCTTATTTTTAAAAAATGTACCCGGTAACTATACAAAACAGATAATTCCTAACATACAAAATAGAACAAAACAAGTAACAATATGACATCAGCACCATAGATAATAACCTCTAGGTTCAAACATAACAATAAATAATTAAGAAATCTTTATTTCTGCACACTTGAAGTGGCAAAGAAAATGAGCAATGAATGCTCTTGGAAAACCAGGATTACTGCATGTGCAAAAAATATCTTCAAATGTTAGCCGAAGCAATCTGCACAGGCTAATCAGAAATGACACTTCCTACCAGACTTGATATTAATTTAGAAAAAACTTTCTTTAAACAAGCAATTCCATAAAAGCTGAATCAGTTGTCTCTGATTAGCCTGTGCAGACTGCAAAGAACTTGGGGGCTGATGTCTTGACAGATCTAACCCAAATACAGTGAACATTTGAAACCTGTTTTATGCTAGTTTATTTTCTTGAAAAATCCGGCTGCAACCTGTCTGTGTTTTTTGCCAGGAAAAGTGTGATCTTTGTGCTCAAAATGGTGAGTCTTTAGGAAGTCAATGATCTAAATGTTGAAGATAGAATTTAGCAATGTTTAGAGTATTTGCTGTCAAACATATTGTATTGCAATTGCCAGAGAAACATTACAAAAATACAGAAGTTAAATATTCTTGTGCCAAAATTAATGACTTGTATTCGAGTCACTGGCAGATCATAGGAAGTTAATTAGTTTCGATTAAGTGTTTTAATGGGCCAATTTTCAATGGTTTGGGATCCTGATGCTAATGAATCAAACCATGCGGGTGTCAATCAGACTGGTTTAATAGCTATGGATCACAATGGTTCACAGTTGTTTATTGGTCATTTACTTATGATATTTCAAACAAAACAAAAAATTTGATTCTAATGTGATCAAATGAATATTTCAAAAATGGACATTTGGCACTTTATTTCTTTATTCTTCGTTCATATTTAAAACATTGTGTTCACCTTACAAACCTCTTGTTTCACAACATTAGTGTTGTACGTAGGAAGGTAAGCAAGTATCATGCCAGTATAATTATACATGTACTTGAAAATCAATGAATATGCAATTAAACTGATACAATTCATTTAGTAGGTATATTGTTTTCCCATTTTGGTTTTTGCAAACATTTTAACTTTTCACAATAGAATTTAAGTATTCAATTTCTTGTAATTCTATCAAATATATTTAAACATTATTTTTCAAATATATTATAAAAAAGGTAAAAACTTATTGCACAATAGTGACAATATAACATAGTTACTGGTAAACCCTTTCAAATTTGTTATATTTCTTGAATATATGGCTAAGTTGGTTTACACAAATATGGCATACACTTGAATGTATCCAATATTACTAATAAACTGTATCTTCCAATATTTTTGTTGGGAAGCATTCTATGGTAGGTATACAAAGTACGTATATAGTTTGCATGCCAACTATAACTATTAATGGATTTTCAATACAAGTGCAGAGCAATGAGAAAATATTTAAACAAAATAATCACCTATTGAAAGAGATCATGTGTTTATGTTTAAGTGTATCCGTGTAACTTCTATTTTGTTTTTAAAACTAGACAAGAAATGTGTATGGCAGAAACACAATGCCCACTACTGCGCTGCTTTGAAGCCATATATTTAACCTTTGACCTTGAAGGATGACCTTGACCTTTCACAATTCAAAATGTGCAGCTCCATGAGATACACATGCATGCAATATATCCAGCTGCTATCTTCAATATTGCAAAAGTTATGGCCAATGTTAAAGTTTTTGGACAGAAGTACAGACTGACAGACAGACTGACAAACAGACGGACAGTTCAACTGCTTTATTCCAACCTTCCAGGGGCATAAAAAGTGACCAAAGAACATGACTACATGCACTAATCGGGACTAGGCACAAGAAATTGATTCAAATAACAAGCCCACTCAGCCCCACAGACATGGTTTAGTCACACTTAATTAATGTATCTTCACCATTCTTTAAATGGCAGGGACAAACAGGGTCAAATGTCATGTTAGTAGTTCTTATAATATACACCAAATCAAATATCATACCATCATATCATAATATTTATAATTGTTATAATATTTTATCTCTATGTACTTTTGTATTATACCTGATTACAAGACCCACATGGCTAAGTTAAGATATATGCTAATGAATATATAAAAATTAGCTTTTACAAAAGCATGCATTATACAATAAGCTCTGCACAAAAAACTGTTAAATTATTCACCTGATTTATATGACATATAACATTCAAACAAAAATTATTTCCACTAAATAAGGATATACATGTTTAATAGAAAAATCCCAATTTTCCAGCCGGATTCTGGAATGTTTATGACTACAGCATTAAAATGGGAATGGGATTTTGACCACAAAAAATGATTTGATGATTCAATAGAAGAAAAGTATCTGCAAATAGCCTTTCATACCATCCTACGTTATTGCAGCCACTTAATAAGGATTCAAACATAAATCTGAGGATGTAAAAACATCCAAAACTATTTCAAAGTAGCAACAAAGTTAGGATATTTCATCGTATTAGCGTATTTATTAGATGCTTTTCAGTCAACTAAAAAAAATTATTGAAGAAAATTACATTTCAAATATAGAAAAAAATATGTGATATTATAAAAAATATAGATTTTTAACCAGGTTTTCCGAAGGAAAAAACTGGTTATTAGATTGGCGAATGCGGGCGGGCTGGCTGGCTGGCGGGCTGGCTGGCTGGCTGGCGGGCTGGCGGAATAAGCTTGTCCGGGCCATAACTATGTCGTTCATTGTCAGATTTTAAAATCATTTGGCACATTTGTTCACCATCATTGGACGGTGTGTCGCGCGAAATAATTACGTCGATATCTCCAAGGTCAAGGTCACACTTTGAGTTCAAAGGTCAAAAATGGCCATAAATGAGCTTGTCCGAGCCATAACTATGTCGTTCATCGTCAGATTTTAAAATCATTTGGCACATTTGTTCACCATCATTGGACGGTGTGTCGCGCGCAATAATTACGTCGATATCTCCAAGGTCAAGGTCACACTTTGAGTTCAAAGGTCAAAAATGGCCATAAATGAGCTTGTCCTGGCCATAACTATGTCATTCATTGTGAGATTTTAAAATCATTTGGCACATTTGTTCACCATCATGGGACGGTGTGTCCCACGAAAGAATCACGTCAATATCTCCAATGTCAAGGTCGCCACGACTAAAAATAGATTTAAAAAAAAAAAAAACTTACAAAGGGGGTTAATTTTTTTTGGTCATTTCAAAAGTTCAGTTTGAGTTTTCTCCCTTTATCAGATTTTTTTTTTCACAATGAAAACCTGGTTTTGTGACAATTTTGTCCCTTGTTTTAATTAATTTGGTGTACCATTGTCAGTACTTTTTTTCAAAAACAATGTAAATGCATTTAAAATGTTCTAAATATATGTTTCCCATAAATCCATGCAAACTATCATTAAGCTACCAAAATGCCTGGAGTATGTAATTTCCTCCCATCATACACATCTATGACATTGTTACGCACACATTTTGATGATGGGTTCTATACACAAACATTTAAAATTTAAGTTTTTTTACATATATATATATATACAATGTATATATATATATATATATATATATTAATTGTACTACAGCATAAAATGAAGAGAAAATTCATAGTTTAAGGAAAATTATCTAATATTTGTTCACATATTGTTATACAGAAGTATATTTTCACTGGTGATTATGGCACTTGTTAAAATATTAATTTTGTATATCCACTGCATACAAGAAACCGTCGGAGACAATGATGCTCCCCAAAGGTTTTTTTTTGTCACAATATTGCACTATATATTCAGATAAAAGGAAACGTCTTGAGGGGCATAACTTTGGCAAAATAATCCGATGAATGGTTTAGCAACTTAAAAATTTCAAAGGGCCATAACTCTCTAAATAAATCATCTAAACAGAACCCACAAATAACATGCGCATATCCTCAAGGTAGTTAAGCTTCCCATAAAGCTTCATTGAATTCCAGTCAGTATTTGGGGAGAAAAAGCCCGGACAAGAATTGCACTATATGTACAGTTTATAAAAAAAATTAAAGGGCCATAACTCTGTGAAAAATCATCCGATCATAACCAGCTGATAATATGCACATCTCCTGTTGGTAGTGAAGCTTCCCATAAAGTTTCATTGAATTCCCGTAATAAGTTGCTGAGAAATACCTCGGACAAAAATTGAACTATATGTACAATGGAAAATTTCAAAGGGCCATAACTCTGTGAAAAATCATCCAACAAGAACCGGCTGATAAAATGCACATCTCCTCTTGGTAGTGAAGCTTCCCATAAAGTTTCATTGAATTCCAGTCATTAGTTGCTGAGAAATAGCCCGGACAAGAATTGAACTATATGTACAGTTAATGGAAAATTTCAAAGGGCCATAACTCTGTAAAAAATCATCCGACCAGAACTGGCTGATAATATGCACATCTCCTTTTGGTAGTGAAGCTTCCCATAAAGTTTAATTAAATTCCGGTCATTAATTGCTGAGAAATAGCCTGGACAAAAATTGTGCACGGACAGACGGACACACAGACGGACAGACGAAGCGGCGACTATAATGCTCCCCCCCAAAAATTTTGGGGGAGCATAAAAATTTGATTATGCGCAGAAAACTACAAATATCCTTTTTTTATTTTTAATTGCATAAAAGCCAAGGGCTAATGGAGATACCTTCCAGTCCATTTCCTGTGATTTTTTTTTCCAGAACTTGACATCTTAAGATGATCATGAGAAAGCTAACAAAGTGTGAGAGTGAGTGAGAGGATTGCAAAGGCACTTTCCCTAAGTGAGAATGAGAAAATGGGTTGCAGTGTCACTGGGACCATTTCAATATTTCTTGTTCAACAGGTGCAAGTCTCCATAGCGACAATACCCCGAGTGGCCTTGTGTCATGTCTATTATCAAGAAAGTTGCAATAATCATGGAATAAAATGTTTAAGTAACTTAAGCTATCTTTACAGAAGATCATAACAAACTCCCTATGAAAAATATAATGATTTAAGGAACAAGAGATGGGTTTGTCAGAAACACAATGCCCCATACTGCGCTGCTTTGATACATGTTTTTTTACCTTTGACCTTGAAGGATGACCTTGACCTTTCACCACTCAAAATGTGCAGCTCCATGAGATACACATGCATGCCAAATATCAAGTTGCTATGTGAAGGAACATAGAAGTTATGAGAATTTTTCGAAACCTAAATGCGAAACCTAAATGCAAAGTGTGACGGAAGGACGGACGCATAGTGTGACCAAAGGACGGACTGTCTGATCACTATATGCCCTCCTTCGGGGGCATAAAAATGCATACAAGTCAGTTAGGACACTAACAAGTGAAAGAATGTTGTACTTAAAAACAGACAGACAAACAGACATCCTTGGTGATTCTAGAATACACCTCTACTTCATCATTGATATACAGTCAATCTTGTGCATGTAACCACTTGAATTAAGCGACCTTTGTATTATGCGATCACTTTGAATTCTCCCTCCCCCCACTCCCCAACCCCCCAAGCATTTCCACTATATTGTGATATTGTATTAAATGTCTTTTGTCTTACGGGACCGGCGATCTCTGATTTTCGTGTATTTTGATGTCCAAATCTTGAACTAAGCGATAATGATGGGGGTAAAAATGGTAAATCTTTTGACCGTTCATTACCAACTCAGTTCTTATAGTTAACTAAATTGCAATGTATGCAACTATCCAATGAAAGGCAAGGAGTATACTTAAGTAAATTGTAAGTAAAGACCTACCTGTAGGAACTCCCCAAGGTCCACCTGGGCATTCTTGTTCACATCTACCTCACTCAGCATGTCATGGAGCTGGTCCTCTGATACACGCTCTCCGATATTCTGAAATATGTCGTCAATGCAGGGGTACAAACTTGTCAATACTTCTTGCATAGAAATACATCTTGAATGAAGGGGTACAAACTTGTCAATACTTCTTGCATAGAAATACATCATCAATTCAGTGGTACAAACTTGTCAATACTTCTTGCATAGAAATACATCATCAATTCAGTGGTACAAACTTGTCAATACTTCTTGCATAGAGATACATCCTCAATTCAGTGGTACAAACTTGTCAATACTTCTTGCATAGAAATACATCATCAATTCAGTGGTACAAACTTGTCAATACTTCTTGCATAGAAATACATCATCAGTGGAGGGGTACAAACTTGTCAATACTTCTTGCATAGAAATACATCATGAATGCAGGGATACAAACTTGTCAATACTTCTTGCATAGAAATACACCATCAATGCAGGGGTACAAACCTGTCAATCCTTTTTGCATAGAAATACATCATGAATGCAGGGATACAAACTTGTCAATACGTCTTGCATCGTTATCATATGAGTTTAATTAGAAAATCTAGGAGTCCATCAAACCTATTTGGAACTGATGTCAAGTGCATACATTGTATTTAGGTAAGGGGATTTGTAATTATAAGCTCCATATCAAACATTGGAATTAGATATTTGCTCCTAAGGGGGTTTGTATTTATGGGTTACACGGCTCTCTTTCACAAAGCTTCTTTGAGAAAAAAACTAAGATAGCTAGATAAACTTGCAATTAGGGTTTTTCTATTGTTCCTTTCATTTCTGTTCCTAAATAATTGTTAGGTAAAGAATGTGTCACTGTTAACTTGTGCACAGGATTGGTGTGAACATTTATTTGTGTTGAAAACAACCTACTGTTATTGTCTACTCCATAGTGTCAATGGCGTTCTATTTACAAACTGCACAGCAAACTTTCATGTGACATGGTTAAAAAATAAATTCATAAAAAAACAGCACTAGTGTCAAAAGATTAAAGTTGATGTTGCAACCTTCTGGACTGTATGTGTGTGATGAACTTGATGTATTAAAAAACATGACTGTACATACCTGTTGCATTCTTTCCTATAATGTGTTTATGGTATATATGTTTAATATAATAAAGTATTTAATTCCATACATGACAATCACATACTTAATAAATTGCAATAAAAATGTGAATACCCAGTATTGCTATTTATTGCCAACACTCAATTTAAACAAGAGCACCGCCTTGCGGGTGCAGACCGCTCATCTATTTTCTTTTTAAAGGTGAAGAGACTCTCATTTTCAATCACAAAGGAGGGAGGAGTGGAGTGAAGAGGGGTGTATAGTGTGGGGTTGTGGACATTTATTACATTATCTTCCAAAAAAGCGAAAAAAAAAAAAAAAAAAATCGGGGGGGGGGGGGGGGGGGGGGGGGGGGGTTTGGGTGCGATGGTTGGACGGTATTTCAAACACAACCGTTTTAAAAAAAAAATGGGGGGGGGGGATATAGTGTGAGGGTGTGGTGATAATTTGTGAGATGATCTTAAAAAAAAAAAAAAAAAAATCAAAAAAAAAAATTGGGGGGTGGGGGGGTGGGGTGGAGGGGTGGGGTGGGGTGGGGGTATAGTGTGAGATGATCTTAAAAAAACAAAAACAAAACAAAAAAAATTAGGGGGGGGGGAGGGGGGGGAGGGCACGGGGGATGGTTTGGGTGAAGTCTATTGTGGTATGTCAGGTAAGAGTAGTTTCATCAAAGTATCAATCAAATCTAATCATAAATAAAGAAGTTATGGCAATTTTAGCAAAATTTAATAATTTGACCTTGAGAGTCAAGGTCATTCAAAGGTCAAAGTAAAATTCAAGTTGCCAGGTACAGTAACCTCATGATAGCATGTAAGTATTTGAAGTTTGAAAGCAATAGCCTTGATACTTTGAGTGGATCGAAACACAAAATTTAACCATATATTAAAAGTTACTAAGTCAAAAAAGGGCCATAATTCCGTAACAATGACAACCAGAGTTATGCAACTTGTCCTTTTACTGTACCCTTATGATAGTTTGTGAGTGTTCCAAGTATGAAAGCAATATCTATGATACTTTAGGGGTAAAGTGGACCAAAACATAAATCTTAACCAAATTTTCAATTTTCTAAGTATAAAGGGCCCATAATTCCGTCCAAATGCCAGTCAGAGTTACATAACTTTGCCTGCACCGTCCCCTTATGATAGTTCATAAATCTTGCAAGTATGAAAGCAATAGCTTTGATGCTTAAGGAATAAAATGGACCTAAACACAAAACTTAACCAAAATTGTCAATTTTCTAAGTATAAAAAGGGCACATAATTCTGTCAAAATGCATGCCAGAGTTATCTAACTTTGCCTGCCCAGTCCCCTCATGATAGTAAGTAAGTGTACCAAGTTTGAATGCAATAGCATTGATACTTACTGAGAAAAGTGGAACTAAACGCAAAACTTAACCAAAATTTTCAATTTTTTAAGTATAAAAAGGGCACATAATTCTGTCAAAATGCACGCCAGAGTTATCTAACTTTGCCTGCCCAGTCCCCTCATGATAGTAAGTAAGTGTACCAAGTTTGAATGCAATAGCATTGATACTTTCTGAGAAAAGTGGACCTAAACGCAAAACTTAACCGGACGCCGACGCCAACGCCGACGCCAAGGTGATGACAATAGCTCATAATTTTTTTTCAAAAAATAGATGAGCTAAAAAGCAAATATTGCTTTAATGATTATTATTCACTTCTATTACATTCATAATCTTTCTATTCTCATAGCAAATGCAGTCTGAAAAATTCCATTAATAACAACTAACGTTATGAGCAAAAATAATTATATAAACATTCCATTCTATCTAATTATTTTTTTACCACAATTTTTGTTGGTTAATTAAATTTAATAAGAATGCAAATGCTTTTAAGAAATTGTATTTATTTTCAATAAGGATATCAATTTCAAGTAACCAAATACTTGTTATCTTTTTAGTAAATTAAAAATTCTTAAATTTACCACCTTGACAGGTTTTTCAAATAAAAATTTTGCTCATGAAGGGCAACCACCCCATGTTTCCAGGGGTTAGAATTTTCCCTGGACCAGTACAGTATTCATTAATCCATTCATACACTTTAAAATAAAAATAGACTCAGAATAAAGAAAAATATTAAGAAAGTTTGAATACACACCGGCTTGCACTAGTGATTATGTCATCAAGAAGTGCTCTACATGAACAATAAAGCACATAGTTTGTTACAATTAAAATTGACTAAAACAAGAGCACCGCATAACGGGTGCCACGCTCGGCTGCAAAAGCTTGTCAGAATTTATTTTTGTTAGGTCACAGTGACCTTGACCTTTGACCTAGTGACCCAAAAATGGGTGTGGCGTGTAGAAGTCATCAAGGTGCATGTACATATGAAGTTTCAAAGTTGTAGGTGTAAGCACAATGATGTTAGAGGCAAAGTTAAAGTTTTATATTAGAGGTCACAGTGACCTTGACCTTTGACCTAGTGACCCAAAAATAGGTGTGGCATGTAGAACTCGTCAAGGTGCATGTACATATGAAGTTTCAAAGTTGTAGGTGGAAGCACTTTAATTTTAGAGCCAATGTAAAGGTTTTAGCACGACGCCCCTACAGTGGACAGTCGACGGCGGACGAAGAAGAAGCTATTACAATACCTCGGGTTTTCTCCGAAAACAGCGGAGTTAATATTATAATTAAGGTCATTCTTGAACATTCAGATTGAATATTCTTTATTCTTAGATTTAGGTCTGATTCTTGCAATATTTACCTACAGTTACAGTTAATTTTCTCCTCAGATCATTGACAATGATGTATCCCTTTTTACATTATGTACAGTTACCTTGAAGTATTTCCTCAGATCATTGACAGTGACGTAACCCTTGTTACAGTATGTACAGTCAAATTGAAGTATCTACTCAGATCATTGACAGTTATGTATCCCTTGCTACAGTATGTACAGTTACCTTGAAGTATCTCCTCAGATCATTGACTGTGATGTATCCCTTGTTACAATATATACAGTTAACTTGAAGTATCTCCTCAGATCATTGACTGTGATGTATCCCTTGTTACGGTATGTACAGTTACCTTGAAGTATCTCCTCAGATCATTGACAGTGATGTATCCCTTGTAACATTATGTACAGTTACCTTGAAGTATCTCCTCAGATCATTGACAGTGATGTATTCTTGTTACAGTATGTACAGTTACCTTGAAGTATCTCATAAGATCATTGACAGTAATGCATCCCTTGTTACAGTATGTAAAGTTACCTTGAAGTATTTCCTAAGATCATTGATAGTGATGTATCCCTTGTTACAGTATGTACAGTTACCTTGAAGTATCTCCTCAGATCATTGACAGTGATGTATCCCTTGTTACAGTATGTAAAGTTACCTTGAAGTATCTCCTCAGATCATTGACAGTGATGTATGTCTTTTTACGGTATGTACAGTTACCTTGAAGTATTTCCTAAGATCATTGACAGTGATGTATCCCTTGTTACAGTATGTACAGTTACATTGAAGTATCTCCTCAGATCATTGACAGTGATGTATCCCTTGTAACAGCATTTACAGTTACCTTGAAGTCCTTCCTCAGATCATTGACAATGCTGTATCCCTTGTTACAGTATGTACAGTTACCTTGAAGTATCTCCTCAGATCATTGACAGTGATGTATCCCTTGTTACAGTATGTACAGATACCTTGCAATATCTCCTCAGATCATTGACAGTGATGTATCCCTTGTTACAGTATGTACAGTTACCTTGAAGTATCTCCTCAAATCATTGACAGTGATGTATCCCTTGTTACAGTATGTAAATTTACCTTGAAGTATCTCCTCAAATCATTGACAGTGATGTATCCCTTGTTACAGTATGTACAGTTACCTTAAAGTATCTCCTCAGATCATTGACAATGATGTATCCCTTGTTACAGTATGTACAGTTACCTTGCAGTATCTCCTCAGATCATTGACTGTGATGTATCCCTTGTTACAGTATGTAAAGTTACCTTAAAGTATCTTCTCAGATCATTGACAATGATGTATCTCTTGTTACAGTATGTAAAGTTACCTTGAAGTATCTCCTCAGATCATTGACAGTGATGTATCCCTTGTAGCATTATGTACAGTTACCTTGAAGTATCTCCTCAGATCATTGACAGTGATGTATTCTTGTTACAGTATGTACAGTTACCTTGAAGTATCTCCTCAGATCATTGACTGTGATGTATTCTTGTTACAGTATGTACAGTTACCTTGAAGTATCTCATAAGATCATTGACAGTAATGCATCCCTTGTTACAGTATGTAAAGTTACCTTGAAGTATTTCCTAAGATCATTGACATTGATGTATCCCTTGTTACAGTATGTACAGTTACCTTGAAGTATCTCCTAAGATCATTGACAGTGCTGTATCCCTTGTTACAGTATGTATAGTTACCTTAAAGTCCTTCCTCAGATCATTGACTGTGATGTATCCCTTGTAACATTATGTACAGTTACCTTGAAGTATCTCCTCAGATCATTGACAGTGATGTATCCCTTGTTACAGTATGTACAGTTACCTTGAAGTATCTACTCAGATCATTGACAATGATGTATCTCTTGTTACAGTATGTAAAGTTACCTTGAAGTATCTCCTCAGATCAATGACAGTGATGTATCCCTTGTTACAGTATGTGCAGTTACCTTGAAGTATCTCCTAAGATCATTGACAGTGACGTAACCCTTGTTACAGTATGTACAGTCAAATTGAAGTATCTACTCAGATCATTGACAGTAATGTATCCCTTGTTACAGTATGTACAGTTACCTTGAAGTATCTCCTCAGATAATTGACAGTGATGTATCCCTTGTTACAGTATGTAAAGTTACCTTGAAGTATCTCCTCGGATCATTGACAGTGATGAATCCCTTGTAACATTATGTACAGTTACCTTGAAGTATCTCCTAAGATCGTTGACAGTGATGTATCCCTTGTTACAGTATGTAAAGTTACCTTGAAGTATCTCCTCGGATCATTGACAGTGATGAATCCCTTGTAACATTATGTACAGTTACCTTGAAGTATCTCCTAAGATCGTTGACAGTGATGTATCCCTTGTTACAGTATGTACAGTTACCTTGAAGTATCTCCTCAGATCATTGGCTGTGATGTATCCCTTGTTACAGTATGTACAGTTACCTTGAAGTCCTTCCTCAGATCATTGACTGTGATGTATGCCTTGTTACAGTATGTACAGTTACCTTGCAGTATCTCCTCAGATCATTGACAGTGATGTATCCCTTGTTACAGTATGTACAGTTACCTTGAAGTATCTCCTAAGATCATTGACTTGATGTATCCCTTGTTACAGTATGTACAGTTACCTTGAAGTATCTCCTCAGATCATTGACTGTGATGTATGCCTTGTTACAGTATGTACAGTTACCTTGAAGTATCTCCTCAGATCACTGACTGTGATGTATGCCTTGTTACAGTATGTACAGTTACGTTAAAGTATTTCCTCAGATCATTGACTGTGATGTATCCCTTGTTACAGTATGTACAGTTACGTTAAAGTATTTCCTCAGATCATTGACTGTGATGTATCCCTTGTTACAGTATGTAAAGTTACCTTGAAGTATCTCCTCAGATCATTGACAGTGATGTATCCCTTGTAACAGCATGTACAGTTAGTAACCTTGAAGTCCTTCCTCAGATCATTGACAATGATGTATACCGTGTTACAGTATGTACAGTTACCTTGAAGTATCTCCTAAGATCGTTGACAGTGATGTATCCCTTGTTACAGTATGTAAAGTTACCTTGAAGTATCTCCTCGGATCATTGACAGTGATGAATCCCTTGTAACATTATGTACAGTTACCTTGAAGTATCTCCTAAGATCGTTGACAGTGATGTATCCCTTGTTACAGTATGTACAGTTACCTTGAAGTATCTCCTCAGATCATTGGCTGTGATGTATCCCTTGTTACAGTATGTACAGTTACCTTGAAGTCCTTCCTCAGATCATTGACTGTGATGTATGCCTTGTTACAGTATGTACAGTTACCTTGCAGTATCTCCTCAGATCATTGACAGTGATGTATCCCTTGTTACAGTATGTACAGTTACCTTGAAGTATCTCCTCGGATCATTGACTTGATGTATCCCTTGTTACAGTATGTACAGTTACCTTGAAGTATCTCCTCAGATCATTGACTGTGATGTATGCCTTGTTACAGTATGTACAGTTACCTTGAAGTATCTCCTCAGATCACTGACTGTGATGTATGCCTTGTTACAGTATGTACAGTTACGTTAAAGTATTTCCTCAGATCATTGACTGTGATGTATCCCTTGTTACAGTATGTACAGTTACGTTAAAGTATTTCCTCAGATCATTGACTGTGATGTATCCCTTGTTACAGTATGTAAAGTTACCTTGAAGTATCTCCTCAGATCATTGACAGTGATGTATGCCTTGTTACAGTATGTACAGTTACCTTGAAGTATCTTTTCAGATCATTGACAGTGATGTATCCCTTGTAACAGCATGTACAGTTAGTAACCTTGAAGTCCTTCCTCAGATCATTGACAATGATGTATACCGTGTTACAGTATGTACAGTTACCTTGCAATATCTCCTCAAATCATTGACAGTGATGCATCCCTTGTTACAGTATGTAAAGTTACCTTAAAGTATCTCCTCAGATCATTGACAATGATGTATCTCTTGTTACAGTATGTACAGTTACCTTGAAGTATCTCCTCAGATCATTGACTGTGATGTATCCCTTGTTACAGTATGTACAGTTACCTTGAAGTATCTCCTCAGATCATTGACAGTGATGTATCCCTTGTTACAGTATGTACATTGACTTTGAAGTATCTGCTCAGATCATTGACTGTGATGTATCCCTTGTTACAGTATGTACAGTTACCTTGAAGTATCTGCTCAGATCATTGACAGTGATGTACCCCTTGTTACGGTATGTACAGTTACCTTAAAATATCTCCTCAGATCATTGACTGTGATGTATCCCTTGTTACAGTATGTACTGTTACCTTGAAGTATCTCCTCAGATCATTGACTGTGATGTATCCCTTGTTACAGTATGTACAGTTACCTTGAAGTATCTCCTCAGACCATTGACTGTGATGTATCCCTTGTTACAGTATGTTCAGTTACCTTGAAGTATCTCCTAAGATCATTGACAGTGATGTATCCCTTGTTACGGTATGTACATTGACTTTGAGGTATCTGCTCAGATCATTGACAGTGATGTATCCCTTGTTACAGTATGTACAGTTACCTTGAAGTTTCTCCTCAGATCATTGACTTGATGTATGCCTTGTTACAGTATGTACTGTAACCTTGAAGTATTTCCTAAGATCATTGACAGTGATGTATCCCTTGTTACAGTATGTACATTGACTTTGAAGTATCTGCTCAGATCATTGACAGTGATGTATCCATTGTTACAGTATGTACAGTTACCTTAAAATATCTCCTAAGATCATTGACAGTGATGTATCCCTTGTTACAGTATGTACTGTTACCTTGAAGTATTTCCTCAGATCATTGACTGTGATGTATCCCTTGTTACAGTATGTACTGTTACCTTGAAGTATTTCCTAAGATCATTGACAGTGATGTATCCCTTGTTACAGTATGTACATTTACTTTGAAGTATCTGCTCAGATCATTGACAGTGATGTATCCCTTGTTACAGTATGTAGTTACCTTGAAGTATCTCCTCAGATCATTGACTGTGATGTATCCCTTGTTACAGTATGTACAGTTACCTTAAAATATCTCCTCAGATCATTGACAGTGATGTATGCCTTGTTACAGTATGTACAGTTACCTTGAAGTATCTCCTCAGATCATTGACTGTGATGTATCCCTTGTTCTCCTTGTCAAGGGACCTGAACCTCTGTATGTAGTCGTTGATCTCGGTTTTGGTCAGGTTCACTGGCTCATCCAGTTTCATGCGGCCTAGGTCCAGGCCCATCTCTTTGCGGAGGAAGTTCTTGGCTCGCTGCATCTCTTCCTAGTAAATTGCACGAAAATGGTATTTTTTTAGTGTTGAATTGTTGGTAACAGTCACACAAAGATATCTGTTTACAATAGTTAAGCCTTGCACTTGAAAAACAAGGCTAAATTATGCGCATACAGTATCATTCCAGATTAGCCTGTGCAAATAAGACAGGTGAAGGAGGGATAACATTTTTTGCCTATATTGAAGTTTTTACTTAAAGGAAGTCTGTATTCTCTATGTGGATTCTGTAAGCACTCAAAGCGTTTGAATAAAACATATTTAATTGCACTTGAAATAAAGATAATTGTGTTCATGAGAACTGATGCCAGCCATTTCAACAAGTATATAATTATTTTTTATGGGCAAGGAAAATAAAGATACTTTGATCAGTGACTATTTTGTGAATTGCAAGCCTTAATCCATAAACCATGTGAAAATAATGTCTCCAATAACAAGTTGCTGAATAAATAGGACAAGATTACTTTTTGCAATGCCATTCATTTGGCAACTATTAACTTCTTGATTATTTCTTTGATCAGATGGATATTTCTTGTAATTAATTTTAATCTTGCCCTGATGAATGATAAAGTTATAGACCAGACAAGAATCTTTCCAAAATTTAAAACTTGAAAGCTACTAGTGTCCTTGATTTTTGAGCAAGAGACAAATGTCTTACATTGAACGTATAGTAAACATGCATGATATGTTATTTGTTAATTACACAATGTATGATGCTGTTACAGTCTGAACCCTTGTTTGTCAGACAGCTATTGACATGGGTGAATAATGAAGTTACAGTCTCATACTTAATTAAGCAATTGATCTCTAAAAGTGACCTTAACCTGATAGCTATGGATATGGGTCTTAAACATGACCCACAGGCTCCAGTAACAAACATTTGTTGTACAATATCACACATTCCAAGACAAAAATTTCAGTCCAGATGGTTTGCACCCATGCACATACACTGGCTACCTACCTCCTGTTTCTGTTTGTTCCACTTGAATTCCTCCGCCATGATTTCAACGATCCTGGGCAGGGCCTCCTCAGCAGCATGCACGTTACAGAATGCCAGGCGGGTGCGACGGGCGATAACATCAATGGCGGTGCACGCATACTCACGAATTGCATATATTACCTGAGGTACGAAACAAACATGAATACAACATGGATTTTATATCATAAAAGATTTAGGGGGGGGGGGGGGGGGGGCTGAATGCTAATTCCTACAAAGGATTACATGAAATACATAGCAACAATGCATACATCACCCATCGTAAAATGCAGGCAAGTAAAGCTTCAACATAAATCTTGTTCTGTAAACAAAGGATGGTTTGTTAAGCATATATAATCAGGGGTATGGTTCATAAAACATCTTAGTGGAGAAAAATGTTTACTTCCACGTTCATGGTACGCCAAACTCCAGCAAAGTAAAAAACAATTTGAAAAACAATTTTGGCATTGAAAAAGCAGGAGTAGAGATCACACTCATGTATAAAGGTTCATAGATACTTTTCGTCTAGATAAGGATTGACACTAGATGGTAATACATATGTTATAATGCATTGTAAACAATCATCTGAAATTTTAGTAATTGATTACAGTAAAACATGCATCACATCAAACATCTGATATAATACGCTAATATTCTGACAAAACCTCTACCTCTGCCTCCAAGTATGGATACTCTTCATGGAGACGCTTTCCCACTACCGGCCACCGTTTACCCGTCAGTTTGGCCATCTTGGCCACTTTGAATGCCTTGTCACCATATGTGCTGGCTAGATGTTGCGCAACCTGGGGGAGAAATAGAGAATATTATGTGAGTTTTTGATAAAGATTACGTTTATCATGTGCGGCTTAGAACCGATAGTTTGAGCCGAGCATGATAAACTTGATCTTTATCCAAAACTCACATACTATTCTATTTATCCTTTTTTTTCCTCCCTTATTCGATTAATAATGATCAAATATCGCATTTTTGACAATTTTTTTTTCCATAGTTGACAAAATCAGATTCTCCATTTTTTGGAAAAACCCAGGTGTGATCTAAAACTAAAAAGCTCAAGTTTATACGATCATTGTCATACTATCGATTTTCAATTGGTAATAGGATAAAATGAGATAATAAAGTACGCATATTTTTTTGCCATTCAATTTAAATCATGAAACCAAATGAATATCATTTGACCCAAAAACTGGTGTATCCAAATATTGTAAAATCTGTTTATCATATAATATGAGCATGGACAAAATATATATGTTCAACATCATGAAATAAAATCAATTTATCATATTAAATAACAAGTTTTGATTGGAAAATAAATGATAAACAAGAGCTGTCACCATAGGATGACTTATGCCCCCTATAAACGCTTGATAGAAGTTATGAGCTTTTTTCGAAACCTAAACGCAGATTTCAAAACCTTAACGCGGACCCTAACTTCAAGGTCAAGGTCACAGGGGTCAAAATTTGTGTGCGTATGGAAAGGCCTTGTCCGTATACACATGCATACCATATATGAAGGTTATATCTCAGGGGACATAGAAGTTATTAGCATTTTTCAAAACCTAAACGCAAACCCTAACTTCAAGGTAAAGGTCACAGGGGTCAAAATTTGTGTGCGTATGGAAAAGCCTTGTCCCTATACACATGCATTCCAAATATGAAGGTTATATCTCAAGGGACATAAAAGTTATGAGCATTTTTCGAAAACCTAAACGCGGACACTTAGTTCAAGGACAAGGTCACAGGGGTCAAAATTTGTGAGCGTATGGAAAGGCCTTGTTCATATACACATGCATACCAAATATGAAGGTTATATCTCAAGGGACATAGAAGTTATGAGCATTTTTCGAAACCTAAACGCAGATTTCAAACCTAAACGCAGACCTTAAGTTCAAGGTCAAGGTCACAGGGGTAAACATTTTTGTGCGTTTGGAAAGGAATTGTCCATATACACATGAATACCAAATATGAAGGTTATATCTCAAGGGACATAGAAGTTATGAGAATTTTTCGAAACCTAAACGCAAAGTGTGACTGAAAGACGGACAGACAGACGGACCGTCCGATCACTATATTCCCCTTTTCTTCGAAAGGGGGCATAAAAATATCCCCTTAAACAGGTTTCTAAATGATAATGTATTTAAAAACAACTATGGTTTTACACAACATCTCCAATAAACTCAGATGTTCTGATTTAATTATATTGTCAACAAGGGAAAAAATTGTCAAAAAACCAGGTTTTCAATTTGAAAAAAGTCTGATAAAGGGAGACAACTCAAACTGAACTGATTGTTTATAATTAACCCCGTTTGTTTCAAAATAAATCTGTTATTAGTAGAGGTGACCTTGACCTTGGGGATATTGACGTAATTCTTTCGTGCAACACACTGTCCAATGATGGTGACCAAATGTTCCAAATGATTTTAAAATTTCCCAATGAATGACATAGTTATGGCCCGGACAAGCTCATTTATGGCCATTTTTGACCTTTGAACTCAAATTGTGACCTTGACTTTGGAGATATTGACGTAATTCTTTCGCGGGACACACCGTCTAATGATGGTGAACAAATGTGCCAAATGATTTTACAATCTCACAATGAACAACAAAGTTATGGCCTGGACAAGCTTGTTCTGCCCGCCCGCCCGCCCGCCGACATTCGCCAATCTAATAACCAGTTTTTTCCTTCGGAAAATCTGGTAAATAAAATTAGTCGAGTCGAGTTTTGGTAAAACTGGGCTTTATGCATGTGCATAAAGTGTCATTGCAGATGATTCTGTGATGTCCACACAGGCTAATTAGGGATGACACTAGACTGGATTTTTGTTTATAAGAGACTCCTATTGCACAAAAAATTCCATAAAAGCAACAAGCTGACTGCACATGCTAATCTGAGAAGACACTTTACAACCAAAACTAGACTAAATCAACACCAAACATTCAGCTACAGCCAATATATGACCTACTGCCTTCTCCAGTCCAAAGTCTGCTCTGATTTAATGATATTGTCAATCATAATTATAATATCATACACTCAACCACAGCCAATCTATCAACGTGGCGTAGAGGATATGATGTCAGCCTTGCATGGTCACATGCTCGATCCCCACTATGACAGCCTACTTTCAATCTCCCCTAACAACATCAAGTACTGGTTCTACCAGAAAAACGGCCTCGAGCGTTTTAATTAGCTTATGGCTTTGAATGCCATAGAGCTAAAAATGAGTAGGCTTACACTAAATAATAGCCTTAAAGAGCTTTTTTTCCTCCTTAGAGAACATCAATTTTTCACAAATTTGAGAACTTCAGTATTCAAATGTCCATAATTTATAAAAGCCCGGCCAATTTTATTTTCAGAATTGTTATCAATTACTTGAATTATTTTTTCAGAAAAGTTGGGGGAAAAGGCCGCTTCTCAAAAAAGTGAGAAAAAAAAGCCCTGGCCTACCTCCTTCTCGAGCCCAAAGTCCTGCACGAGCCTGATGAACATGGTGGGAGACCAGCCGTGGGCCCCGTCCAGGAGTAGACCCTTGGTCCGGCAGCCTGACGCAGGCTTGAGCCCGCACTCCTTCACTGCCCGGTCAACTGTCTCCTCCGCCATGTGGCGGTAGGTGGTCCATTTACCACCTGAACGGTTGGAGATATACATTAAATGGAGCCTGATTTTTATAAAGGCCCTTCTCTTTGAAAAAGGGGTTAAATGCATGTGCGTAAAGTGTCGTCCCAGATTAGCCTGTTCAGTCTGCACATGCTAATCAGTGATGACACTCTCCACTTTTATGATATTTTAAATTTTTTGTTTCAAGAAAGTCTCTTCTTAGCAAAAATCAAGTTTAGAAGGAAAGTGTCGTCAGCACAGGCTAATCTGGGACGACACTTTACGCACTTGCATTAAACCCCCTTTTCACAGAAAGCAGGTAATTTGATTTCACAATTTTATTATTATTTTCAAACTTCTTTTTCGAGAAATGCTTTTGAAGTCATTTTTTTACCAGAAAAATGACAATTTTGAAAAATTATATGTAAATTAAACAGTGCTGATTTTAATTTCAGATTTTTCTATTATTGTTAATACTGCATTTTACTTATTGGAAGGTACTACAAAATTATGAAAGATCTATTTGATCTCACTAATTTTTTGCCTTTATTCACCTTTATATTATTTGCTAGATCTAATCGCCCTTTAAGATGGATCACCTTTATATTATTGGCTACACTTTCGGACCTTTTTAGATAGAACATTGGCTTGGCACAAAAATATCGGACCTTTTTAGATAGAACATTGGCTTGGCACAAAAATATCGGACCTTTTTAGATAGAACATTGCCTTGACACAAAAATATCGGACCTTTTTAGATAGAACATTGCCTTGACACAAAAATATCGGACCTTTTTAGATAGAACATTGCCTTGACACAAAAATATCGGACCTTTTTAGATAGAACATTGGCTTGACACAAAAATTATTGAGCTTAAGGCTTTAATGCTATTTTTATTAGGAAATCTCATAACAACAGCAAATTTAAGTTGCTAACATCATAAAGTGCTATGCTGCTTTTGCTTACAACAAGAAACATATCACCCTAAACATAATTCTATTAAACTAAAATAAACTTAACTAACATAATGTTCAATCACCTGTAACACTCATGGTCATATTTCTGTACAACCTACCTGCTATAGTAATCAGTTTGTCCTGTGAGACCTCGATGATGTGATTCCTGGCTATGGACTGGGTGTCAGACTTGTTGGGATCGGAAACCAGAGGACGGATGCCACACCAGGCTGACAGTACATCACCGCGGCGAACTGAAAGGAAAACGTTGAAAAGATTGCTTTTCTTACTACTTAATGAGCCTCGTTCTGGGAACTCTTTCTTTATGCATGTGCGTACAGTGCAGTCCAAGATTAGCCTGTGCAGTTTGCACAGGCTTATCAGGGTTGACACAGGGCTAGCGCTGGCCCAAAATATCTTTGAGCCACCCAGATCTAGGTGTGGCAGGGGGCATGCCCCCCCCCCCCCCCCCCGAAAATTCTAGATTGTCTGTGGTGCGTTAGCCAACCAGTTTTCGTTTGTTTCAAATAACAATGTATACTATAGATTTTTCATATTTCTTTTAATGACAACAAGCACATGTCACATATCATAATATACATCACATCACAATTTTCATAGTAATAGAGATATTTTCATACAGCACATTTTTAACAACATGATAGATGTCAATGTCTATTCCTTTTCTCAACAGAATGTCACAGACATAGATGGACTCAGCATTTGCAATACTTAAATCAGATATGCCCAAAAAGTGGGTCACATGATAGACTGATCCAAAACAATCACTCTCTATAATTTTTAGATAACAGCTCAAATATTGTGACACAGACACATCTGTTGACTCATCTATCATCAGACTGAATTTTGGACAGTGTTTCAATTTTTCTAACAATTTTAAATGCAAAGACCTTAATAAACACCGACTGCTTTCTAGTATCGACGGCATGAGTGTGATCTGAAAAAAATAAAAAAAATACATAGTCAATCTGCATATATACATATAGTTAGACTATAGCATTTCAAAGTAATTTCAAATTAAAATTCCTCTCATCTTTAAAATCTTACCTTTAGACTTGGCATGTTTCGTAACCGAGTCTTTTTTCAGGATATTGCAACCTACAGTGAACGTGTTGGAAGTCTGCACCTTAATGCATAGGTCACAGTACATTGATATTGATTCATTCTCAAAGCGAAGCCAATTATTATCAACTTTCCATGACTCTTGGAATGCTCTAGTTTTTTTGTGTTTTAATTTGTTTGTTCAGACTCATTTTCATCCAAAGGACGATTTAAGGTTAAAGGAGCCATGTTAGCGACTATACGGAAAAAGTGGTTACTTCCATTTATATTGTAGACGACATGAATTACTCTTCCTATGTGTTACAAATTCGTAACTTAAATTAAACTTTAATTGCAATTAAACCGCGTGTGTTTTTCACGTTTTCCTTTGGTTAAAATACGCCGCTGTTAGTTAGCATAGTGTGTGAGTAAAACGATCAAATTAATTAATTATCACCTTTTCATTTCAATCGAAAATCGGCAGAAAGTTGTAACATCAACGACATAGAACTAATTATTTAATTATCACTCTTTAATTTAGATCGATAGTCAGCTTGGAAATAATTAATTTATTGTCACGGTTATTTTCATTTTTAATCTTATAATACGACATTTGCGACCGGCTGCTATTTTGTTTGCAGACGACTATATTAACTGTGTATTCAAAGCTCCACCCATTTTTACGTTTCATTCAACAACGTCATTTTATGTGTAAGCGAGCTAAGTTTTGATTGGCCAGCTACCATGTGCACCTCAATAACAATAAGGTCAAGCGATGTCTCGATACAGGTGCAGACCGGTTTTCGTTCACGGTTCAAATTGCGAATACTTTCATTGAAACAAAGAGAAAAATATAGAAAACCAGTTTCAGGTTAAAATGGCGGCTGTTTTCAATGAAATTTTACGAGATTTTAGCATTTTCGCAAATCGGGTTTTTCTTGAGCCAAATTCTCAATATTTTCGCAAATGGCTCAAGTGGCGAACGACAGCGCGAGCCCTGGTTGACACTTTCTATTGTTATGTTATCATTCGTTTAAATAAGTCTGCACGGGCTATTCTTGGACAACTCTTTACAAAATGCATCAAGCCTTGTATTCTCAGAATGAGTATTATTGTGAAGGATTGAATATATTAGATGCTATACATGACATAAAAGTTTTATCTGACATCCTCATTTACATTTCTTTTTGTAAATTGTCTTACTTCAAATGGGGAGTTCTTAATCTGTCATCTTTGATCAAATAGAAAAAACACGTTAATTATTTCATTATAATATTTGCATAAGGAATTAATTTTACAATAAATATGCAAGAAGAAAATCAAAACCATATGCCATCAAGTAATTACATGGTTCATATTGTATTTGCACTGTCTGAAAAACAAATCCCCATATTTCTTTGGCAAATAATATGGGAAGGTTTACATCGTTACATGGGTTGCACTATACAGTGCAATTATTGTGGTTTCAATGACACAAATGAGTTTGCAATTAAATATAAATGAAATAAAAAACTAAATATGTATGTGTTTTGAATGAAATACAATAGAAGAATAAACATGGGTTGGAATATATGGCTGCCCTGAAACCTGTGAGATCATGAGTCTTTCAATTTTCTTATGTCAATCGTATGTCTGTGTGATGTACTTTAGGAGACATTGACATTTCCTCCCTATATCATTGGCTCATAAGTTGTTCATGTACACTAGGGCAGTTTCCAGCCACTCTACATTGGCCTATTTGCCTTGCAGATACCAATTAAAGCCCCTGGGTGGAGAGGCAGAAGCATGGAATAATGTTTTGCTTACAAAAAGGCATCCTCTAATACACAGGAGGGAAGCCCATATCATTATCATTTTATTTATATATATATATGCTATAATAGAAACAAGGAGTGCAACTTCATTTGCCTAAAAACTAAACCATCTTTACTGTAAACGATGTAACTCAAACAATTTTTACCGAATCAACTACACACCAGTTGTTTAAGAAAGCTAATAAAATAATTTATCTGGAAAAATTAACATCAGTGCCATTCATCAAGCAGTATTTCGATACTAGCCCTCAGAAATTGACACTCATGGAAAAAAATTTGGTCGGACATCATAGTGTCCAATAAAGCTTCAATTTCCGATCGTTTCAAACAGCAGAAACACAAAGGTTACATGACTGTTTGTCATCTAAACGGTTATTTCCCGTTTAATAAACATTAATGAATTGATAAAAATTAATTTTATAATCATTCGCACACCATCAAAAGTGTTTTTCACTCCGATTTGTAAGTAAACAACCACGAGGTTTACTCTGTGAGGGAAGTGTGGGAATCCTCTGACGTCATTTGATAAATCCATGTGTTCGCATGCGTTTTTTTTATTGGTTAGGCGGAATTTCCCGAGGATCTCAGTAAAAATGTGAGTGAGACATTGATGAAAACCGACCAATCATATTTTATGTTAAAAAAATCTCTGACATCATCAAAGGGTTTGCCAGAGTCAAAATAGAATTTTTCTATTTAGAGTTTATACTGAAGATCCGAAAGACGCGATAAAATGATTCTTACCATACTTTTTCGATAACAATTAGTATTGTAACCGATCAAAAAATCTTCAATGTGCATACAGGTGCTGTTTATCTACAGTTTAATGACTTGGTTATTGAGTTTTAGCTCGACATGGAAAATCTCTATGTGGACACTATTGTGTCCGACCAAACATGATTTTGGAAATGGGTCAACTTCTGAGGGCTGGTATCAAAATACTGCTGGATCAATGGTACTGATGTTTATTTTTTCTGATAAATTATTGTATTAGCTTTCGACCGGTGTGTAGTTGATTTGTTAAAAATTGTACGAGTGACATCGTTTACAGTAAAAGTCCTAAAATACCAAACCACTAGTTTCGAAAATCTATCAAAACCCCTTAATTACAATTTTTTAACACAAGCAGATAAATAACACTCCTGCCTGATGTCATAACTTCAACATCCGGATGGAAATCTACAACTAAATCTCTTTTTTTATGAAATCACGCAGCTAAATAACACTCCTGCCCAATGTCATACCTTCCACATCGGGATGTAGGTAGTTTCGCACCTCACTCAGAATGAACTGGATCTCCTTTTCAGATGGGGCTGGCGCAAATGTGATCTCGCATGCAGTGTCTGTAGTCCCTGCAAATGGTGTGACAAAACTCAAAATAATGCAACAACAACTTTTTTTTTAGCGTTGAAGTTGAAATTTCTACTGAAGAAAGATAACAAAACACCATTATATCATAATATAATAGCCCAAACCACAAAAATTTTGCACAATTCCAACAAGATTTTATTAAGAGTAGGTTTTCGGGTTGTATGCTGGGTTAGTATGAGGTCTTCTTAAATGATTGCGGTATTATGCCAGGAAAATGAGTTTTTCTTAAATTTTTCAAAGTTTCCAGAGTTAAAGTTAAGTTTTTTATTGTTAGCTCGGCTGTTTTCGGAGAGGTATTGTCATAGCCAGCTCGTCGTCCTCCGTGCTAAAACCTTGACATTTTCCTCTAACATCAAAGTGCTTCAACCTACAACTTTGAAACTTCATATGTAGATGTACCTTGATGAGTTCTACACACCACACCCATTTTTGGGTCACTAGGTCGAAGGTCAAGGTCACTGTGACCTCTAAAAAAAAAAAAAATCTGACAAGCTTTCGCAGCCGAGCGTGGCACCCGTTATGCGGTGCTCTTGTTTCCTTTGTTTCGTTTACCTTGTTTTTTTTGTGCAATATTTCTATTCAGGAACAAGATTTCCACAGCTTTTGTGTACTTTTGCACTGATGAGTCATATACTTCCATTACCTGCAATGGTGACGTTCTGCCATGGCAGGAAGAAGATGACACGACCATCGCTGGTGGCCGGGTCCAGTAGACCCATGTTTGTTGGGCTAAAGTAGGCAAATATACAAAGGTCAATTAACTTACAGTTACTGGCTTACGGAAAATATACTCAAATGTACACTGGTGTATGGCTGGTTGTTTAAGTCTATTTTCTGTACCTGGATAACATTGTATACTTAATAACGCTCACCTAATAAACTAATTGAGCCAAATTAATCACTACCAGGTGCCAAATAATTGAGCCTCGCTTTCATTAAACAGGGTTAGTGTCTTCCTAGATTAGCCTGTAATAAATATTTATTGATTGTGTGTGTGTGTACAAACTGTAGTGTAACCTGTAGTAATCTGGTATTGTAAAATTACAATCTTTTACACAGTATAGTAAATTGCGTACCCTTCAATAGCATATTCAAATATTTTTTGTAAGTGAATGCATCATTTTTCTTGCATTCTTACTTCACGGACAGTGAACGATCCAAACTATAGTGTTACATGTAGTAATCTGGTATCGTTTTATATAAAGTTACAATCATTTACACAGTATATTAATTTGCACACCCCTCAAATTCATATTCAAATACTTTTTGCAAGTGAATGCAGCATGTATTTTTGAATTCTCACTCCACAGACAGTGAACAATCAAAACTGTAGTGATACCTGTAGTAATCTGTTGTTTTATAAAACTACAATCTTTTACATAGTATATTGCATACCCCTCAATAGCATATTCAAATACTTTATGTAAGTGAATGCAGCATGTATTTTGCATTCTCACTCCACAGACAGTGAACAATCCAAACTGAAGTGCTACCTGTAGTAATCTGGTAAAACCACATGTGTCCCAGAACTGGGCTGGCAGATCTTCTTGGTCTCGGGTTTACCCATCGTGCGTATAGAGTCAGTGTAGGGACCAGTGGCGTTGACGACACACTTGGCCTTCACATCAAACTCTTTCCCTGTGCAATTTATATTCGCCTGGTTTTAGGAAAATGGGGCTTAATGCATTTGGGTAAAGTGTTGTCCCAGATTTGCCTATGCAGTCCCCACAGGCTAATAAGGGACCACACTTTAAGCTTTTATTGTTATTTTCATTAAAAAGGAAGTCTCTTCTTAGCAATTTTTTTCTGTTTAAGCAGAAAGTGTTTGTCCCTGATAAGCCTGAGCAAATCTGGGACTACACATAACCTGCATGCATTAAGCCCTGGCACTACACATAACCTGCATGCATTAAGCCCTGGGACTACACATAACCTGCATGCATTAAGCCCTGGGACTACACATAACCTGCATGCATTAAGCCCTGGGACTACACATAACCTGCATGTATTAAGCCCTGTTTTCCCAAAGTAAGGCTCATATTGCTTTGGCCTTGCTTCATTGACAACCCACTTGGTCACAAGGTGAAACTGTTTTCCTATACATTTATGAGAATGTTTACTTTTAAACTGTCAATCTGTTTGTTTTTTGTAGCTTTGACAACAACAAGTACCCTGAATCATTCACGATAACATCAAGAACTGATATCACTTATTATACATGTTTTGTCGTGAAAAAGCTCTCTTAGTAAATTGTTTTTGTAAGACAGCTATGAGTACAGACCTGTGAGTCTGTCCTTGACCCTTGCACCGGTGACCACAACATTTCCCTGCTGGTCCTTGCTTCGGTGAAGGGCCACCACCTGTGTGTAGTTAGCTATGGTGCCCCCAAATCTGGCAGTGGATATGGCTATGGAAATGTTCATACGCGCGTCATCATGCTGACCTGCAATGCAAGGTATATATTTAGCTTTTTTTCACTATTTTGGGAATAGAGGCGGGTCCCTTTAAAAAGGGAAAATTCATATTGTCTTGAATAGTAACATTGGGGCATTGGTGTTGTTGTTGTTAATTTAAAAAAAATACTTCAAAATTGAAGGTAAAAGTGTATTTAATATTATTTATACTAAGGTTCAACTTATAATAGAGATGGATAAGGGACGACCTCAAGTTTGAGATTGATTGAAAAACATACAAACATTATTTTTCGGAAACCCTCAATTGGAAATTATTAGGTGCCATTTGGTATAAAATATATCTACCGGTAAATATTAACAAAAAAACAGCACTGAAATATAATGATATAATGTGGTTTTGAGTTGAATGCAAGTTAAGTTTTTCATACTTGTTTGGATTTATATAGATAACTGTATGTTCCTATGAGCTCAACAATGACATGTTTATATTTTGGTTAATTTGTATATCAACAGAATACAATCAAATTAAAATTGCATAAAAAGTTAACATATAATTGGCATGCAACACTTTTAACAGTGGTTTCTGGGAGAAACCAGCAATAAGTATCTACAGAAGATGTTATAATGCTCTCTGAAAAGGGGTCAAACTTGATATCACCAGGTTGCAAGGCAGAAACGATTTTCAATACACTTGAGTCATTTTTGGCCAAGGTCCTTTATATTGCGAAAAATAGTGTCATATTGCATACATCATATTTTGGTCACTAAGATTTCAACATTTAAAATGTATCATAATTTTTTTTCAAGTTAAAATCACACAAATTGACTTGAATTTTAGCATATATTAAAACCTGAATCAGCGAAGAAGTTAACCTTGCATGAAATAATTATAAAGGCGACAAAAACTCAAACATATACTTGTTAACAAGTTGTATATTACCATATCATTTGTTAAAAGAAGAGTTTTTATCTTCTATTTTGGCCTTACTTTTTTTACTATATGACTGGGACCAAGTTATGACACAAATTTGGCTTGGAAAAAATCACTGACCGTCATAGTACACCAAGGCACCAACCAGTTGGTCTCTCTTCAGCATTGGGAATAGTTCCAATGCCTTCTTCTTGGACAGGAAGTAGCTGGGTTTTAGTCGCTGTTTCCCAGCAACAAGGTCGTACATCTTGATCCCTGCCCAGTAATACGGAACCTGCCAGTATCTGGTGGAAGAAAGCAGATTTCCATATTTAAAACCTTTTAATTGTAAGACAACAGGCCAAGCAATGTCGCTTTTTGGTCAACCGTTCATTTTTGTTTAATTTTCTTCTAATAAACAAGAGATGTGTTCGTCAGAAACACAAAGCCACCTAATGCGCTTCTTTTTTTTTACCTTTGATCTTGAAAGATGACCGTTATCTTGACCTTTCACCACTAAAAATATGCAGCTCCATGAGCTACACATGCATGCCAAAAATCAAGTTGCTATATTCAATATTTCAAAAGTTATTGCAAAACTTTACTGTAAGGTTAAAGTTTTGGGACAGAATTTTTTTACCTTTGACCTTGAAGGATGACGTTGACCTTTCACCACTCAAAATGTGCAGCTCCATGAGATACACAAGCATGCCAAATATCAAGTTGCTATGTTCAATATTTCAAAAGTTATTGCAAAACTTTATTGTGCAGTAAAGTTTTGGGACAGAATGACAGACAGAAAGACGGGCCAAAAATAATATACCCCCGATCTATCGATCCAGGGGCATAAAAAATGTGTAAATTAGCTGCTATATTGTTGTAAACTTTAGAGAAAATACTTGATTGACTTTGAAAACATGTCAAGGCTTTTAAAGCTTAATATTTTAGCAAGGTTAAGGGAACCTGAACCATGATCATTTGATTATGTTGGCAAATATTTCAATGCAAAGTTACATGATATGCAAGGCAGACAAATACAAAACTTAATTGATTTAAACCTATGTTTTCATTGTGTATGCAACTCTATATTTTTTGTACTTGACCAGAATAATTAAATAATTAATTTCATAAAAAATAAAATATTTTATTTAGTTTAAACATATTTATTTCAAGCAATACAATTTTTTATTACATAGCATTACATGTCACATTTATACAATGAACATGTTTGAATAGGATTAGAATGAAAGACAATGTCTTATATAGTTCTTCTCCCTAAATATATTTTTAAAAAGGGAGGCCTTTTGTTGGAGTATCACTAGGAGGCTAGCTCTCTCCTTTTACTCACTTATACACAGGCAGCATGATTGGGAATGGATAGGCAAGGTGGGGGGCTATCTCTATCAAGTTGGCCCTCTCTTCTAATGCCTCCTTCACCATTCGGTACTGGAATACATATTGAAATAAGCCTCATTCTGAAAAATCTAGGCTGAATCCATGTGCCTAAAGTGTCATCCCAGATTAGCCTGTGCAATATAAACAGGCTAATCATGGATGAGGCTTTTGTCCTTTACCCTTTTAGCGCTGGAACCGAATTTTAAAGGCCTTTGCAAACAGTTTGGATCAAGATCAGAAGCCACAAAACGTGGTGTCTGATCAGGATCCAAACTGTTTGCTATTCTGATAGTGGTCTTTAAAAAAAAAGTGAAAAAAAAGATGATTTTAGAAATTCAGCAAACACCAATTTAGCATACGACAAATATCCCAGCATGCAAACGGTTAACTGGATTTTTTTAAAGAAAAGAATTCCTGAATTCCATAAAAGGGGAAAGTGTCTTCCTTTAATTGCCTTAGCAGACTGCACAAGCTAATTTGGACAGACACTTTAAGCACATACATTAAGCCAATGTTTCTCAGAAGAATGTTAAAATAATCTACACACAAGTATGATACACACTTTCTATTAGGAAATGTTTTTGTGAATGTTATGAGTGCTAACTGCATATGTTATACTGTATAAGCTTTAAATAACTAAATAATAATAAATGAGACATACAAAAAACTTTCTTCCAATTTTAAATACAACTGCTAAAGTCATGCTTATTTTTACCTGCTACTTGATGCACATTTAATCAATGCAATGGACATTCTACCCAGTGTCTTCAAAAATATCTACATTGTAATTTCAGAGACCTTCTCAACGCCAAGGCCGCCTTCCAAACATGCAATATGACAATGTTATTCAACACATCTACTAAATGTCAATGTCATAAATACCTAATCTAACCTTAATTTGAATGTCATTCTAGAGGCCTTCTGAATGTCAATGTTATCCTACAGCCTGTTAAATGTTAATGGCCATCTCCACACCTGCTCTATCAAATGGCAAACTCATTCAACCCATCTGCTTAATGGCAATGGACATGAAATGCCAAGCTCATTCAACCCATCTGCTTAATGGCAATTGATATGAAATGCCAAACTCATTCAACCCATATGCTTAATGGCAATGGAAGTTTATACACCTGGGAAATCTCTTTCTACACACCCCTTCAATGCAATGTCAAGATTATTAAAAACACATGCTAAATGTCAAAGAAAGTCTACACACTTGATCAATGTCAAGGTTATTGTGCAAATCTGCCCTGAATCAAGATTATCTTACACACCTGTTCAACATAACTTCATAAACTCCAACTATATGCCAATCAATGCACATATTCAATGGCAAGGTCATTCTACACTCTGCTCAACGTGGAGGCCATTCTCCAAACCTGCTCGAGGTCAATATCATTCCACACACCTGCTAAATGCTAGAGTCATTCGTACAAAATCTAGGAAATATTTGTTAAATGCCATACTTAACACCTCCTCAGTATCAATGTCATTCTGCAAAACATGCATAATGTGATTGTACACACCTGCTCAGTATTCAAGGCAATTTTTCAAACCTGCTCAATGCCATTCTGACAACCTGCTCAATTTAGTAAACGTCATTCTGCAAACTTGCTCAAGGCCTTTTTAAAAATCTTTCCAATTTCATTCCACACACCTGCTCATAATCAAGGTTAAACACTGCCTTCTGCAAGTATCTCACTCCGCCATGGATGAGTTTCGTACTTCTGCTTGATGTGCCGGATCCGAAATCATACATCTCCACCATGGCAGTTTTCATACCTGGAAAGAGGAGACATCTTTTTAAAATTCTAAAAAAAACATATCACACCTTCCACTTTCATGGTATTTTTCTTCTTAAGGAAGTCTCTTCTGAGCAAAAACTTTTGCTTAGGTGACAAGTGGCATCCCTGATTAGCCTGTGCCGACTGCACAGGCCTTTCTGGGATAACACTTTTACGCACATGCATTAAGTCCCATTTTCCCAGACATAGCTCATCTAAATTGGTTATACGTTTGACAAAAATATGGAAAGACCGGCCAGCTTTTACATGTCAATAAAGGACTCAGCTAAAAGACCATGGGTAAATAGCAGCTTAATTAAGTTTGTGCTTTATAATCAACTGACTTCAGATTCTTGCACAAACAACTTGGACATAAAGAAAGGTTGACCAATCTTTTTTTCTTTTACTGGTTCATTGACCTCATGATAAAATCTGATTGACGACCTGGAAAGTTAACAGTAAATTATTTTGTATGCATCCATCTAGTAAACGTTTTTGAACACTGCCAAAGGTGTTTCAACATACATTAACCTTTGTAGATGTGGTTGCAAATCAATTGCAAATCAATCAATCAACTGTTTGACATACCAATCCATTAAAACTGTTGTACACTATCAAATGTGTCCCATAGACTTGCACCTAAATTTCAGCGCTTCCGCTAGCTTTTCAAAGTTGGAAGTCCCGACTTCCAAGCCTTGAATTTTGTTATGTATGTCCCAGACATACATTTTTAAGTTCCCCTTTTGTTTCATTTTTTTAATAGACCCTACCGAATGATATATCGATGGATACAGTGCCATAGATAATTATTTGGGCAATAGGGTTTTCACCCATTGATTTTGAAAAATAGGGTGATTTCATTCTTGAAATAGGGCGAAATGAGTTATAAAAATGAAAACCTTAAAATCATTGTTGCTTAACTTCTGTTGAAGATGCACACTTGTCATGCTTGTATTGATTCAATAAAACTGTAAACTATTATAATTTACTTCAATGAACTGATGTTTCATAGCATCTTTAATCCTTGAAACTGTTCATAATATAAACTTTAAACAAGAGCACCGCCTTGCGGGTGCAGACCGCTCATCTATTTTCTTTTTAAAGGTGAAGGGACTCTCATTTTCAATCACAAAGGAGGAGTGGAGTGAAGAGGGGTGTATAGTGTGGGGTTGTGGACATTTATTACATTATCTTCCAAAAAAGCGAAAAAAAAAAAAAAAAAAAAAATCGGGGGGGGGGGGGGGGGGGGGGGGGTTTGGGTGCGATGGTTGGACGGTATTTCAAACATAACTGTTAAAAAAAGAAAAAAATCAAAAAAAAAAATTGGGGGGGGGGGGTGGGGGGGTGGGGGTATAGTGTGAGGGTGCGGTGGTCATTTGTGAGATGATCTTAAAAAAAAAAAAAAAAAAAAAAAAAAATTAGGGGGGGGAGGGGGGAGGGGGGGAGGGCACGGGGGATGGTTTGGGTGAAGTCTATTGTGGTATGTCAGGTAAGAGTAGTTTCATCAAAGTATCAATCAAATCTAATCATAAATAAAGAAGTTATGGCAATTTTAGCAAAATTTAATAATTTGACCTTGAGAGTCAAGGTCATTCAAAGGTCAAAGTAAAATTCAAGTTGCCAGGTACAGTAACCTCATGATAGCATGTAAGTATTTGAAGTTTGAAAGCAATAGCCTTGATACTTCGAGTGGATCGAAACACAAAATTTAACCATATATTAAAAGTTACTAAGTCAAAAAGGGCCATAATTCCGTAACAATGACAACCAGAGTTATGCAACTTGTCCTTTTACTGTACCCTTATGATAGTTTGTGAGTGTTCCAAGTATGAAAGCAATATCTATGATACCTTAGGGGTAAAGTGGACCAAAACATAAATCTTAAGCAAATTTTCAATTTTCTAAGTATAAAGGGCCCATAATTCCGTCCAAATGCCAGTCAGAGTTACATAACTTTGCCTGCACCGACCCCTTATGATAGTTCATAAATCTTGCAAGTATGAAAGCAATAGCTTTGATACTGTAGGAATAAAGTGGACCTAAACACAAAACTTAATCAAATTTTCAATTTTCTAAGTATAAAAAGGGCACATAATTCTGTCAAAATGCCAGTCAGAGTTACATTACTTTGCCTGCACAGTCCCCTCATGATAGTTAGTAAGTGTTGCAAGTATGAAAGCAATAGCTTTGATGCTTAAGGAATAAAATGGACCTAAACACAATACTTAACCAAAATTGTCAATTTTCTAAGTATAAAAAGGGCACATAATTCTGTCAAAATGCATGCCAGAGTTATCTAACTTTGCCTGCCCAGTCCCCTCATGATAGTAAGTAAGTGTACCAAGTTTGAATGCAATAGCATTGATACTTACTGAGAAAAGTGGAACTAAACGCAAAACTTAACCAAAATTTTCAATTTTTTAAGTATAAAAAGGGCACATAATTCTGTCAAAATGCACGCCAGAGTTATCTAACTTTGCCTGTCCAGTCCCCTCATGATAGATAGTAAGTGTACCAAGTTAGAATGCAATAGCATTGATACTTTCTGAGAAAAGTGGACCTAAACGCAAAACTTAACCGGACGCCGACGCCAACGCCAACGCCAACGCCAACGCCGACGCCGACGCCAAGGTGATGACAATAGCTCATAATTTTTTTTCAAAAAATAGATGAGCTAAAAAATGAGATCTTTGTTACTGTCAAACATATAAACATGTTCTAGCAATTGTTCACTCAATCAAGGAACCCTTAGGCTGAACATTTTTTATTTTGCATCGTAGTAGAAGCTGAAAGTACAGATGCTTTACTACTACATGCACAATGAGCGACGCATTAAGTCAGATTGAAAATACATGCATGTCGTAGTAAATAATTTGGTCAGACGCATTATTTAACTATGAAATCTACACTGTAGAGCTTTTAAATTACTTTGACTGTTGTCCTGCTCCGTTATCCAGGCGCTTGTTAAATGTTACGATAATAATTCAAAAGAGTAAATACCGAAAATAAGCAAAGCATTTTAGATTGTATCGTACGCATTTATTTTCACAGATTTGCGTTAGATCCAAATTGGTTGCGTTTTCAATACGCATGATATTGTATTTCTTTGCGTTTTTTAACATTTTAATAGGGTGAAAGACGCAGATACGCAGCTTATCTGGGACACTGGATGGATACAAACATTTCAAAAGATCTATGAATAAACATAAATGTATTATATAAATAGATCTTTGCATGTTCCAATACTATCCATTACCTGATAATCCAGTATTATTGCGATTTCTATTTTTTAAACCAAAATACAGCCAATATTGAGGATGAATGTGTTCAAGAATTTCATAAACACAAACGTCCGTCATTTTACGCAAGTGCATATACAAAACGAAGGAATGATTATATAGCACACAGCATAAAATAGTTAAGACACTTGATACTTAGTTAAAACATATTTTTGAAGCTCATTTGCATCAGAAGCCTAAGGCTGATTGAAACACTCTCGAGTCCGTTTTCTGGGTAGAACCAGTACTTGGCATCATTGGGGAACTGCAGTAGAGATCAAACCTCCTTGCCGCTCAGGGCCCTCAATCTATCAAATCTGCCGCCGAATATCGGCGGCAGTCCCCCACCTGAAAAGTATACTTTTTTCCCCTTTTGGGGGAAAAAATTCCCCCTAAAAAAAAAAAAATTTTTTTTTTTTTTTTTTTTTTTTTTAGAAAAAGATGTGTCTCGTGATTATTATATCTCAATTCTATTTCAATTTAATCTTTTCAAACAAACTAAATTATGAAAAATGCAATGAATATAGTGCAAACATGTACAAATGAAATAATGAGAGAGTAAGTAAAAACTTCCCCCAAAAAGGGAAACGCCGCAAAAATTCCCCCTCCTAAGGGCTGCGGACCCCTTCCCCCAAAGTAGTGTGAGGGCCCTGCTGCTTGGCAGCTGCCATACCCATTAAGCCCCTGCGACTTGGAAAACTTAAAACTTGGTAGTCACAACTTGCTAATGACCACACACTACTGACTTCTGCTGACAGAGTCAAATGCCACAACCGCTCCGGTGGCTCTATCTGCTATCAAGTATGTCAAACTGACCCTTGCTGACCTCTTCTGACCCCACACTACTGACCTCTGCTGACAGAGTCAAGGGCCACTTCCACTCTATTTGCTCCCTCGTCTATTACAAGTATGTAAAACTGACCTCTGCTGACCCCACACTGATCTCAGCTGACAGAGGCAAGTGCCACACCCGCTCCAGTGGTTCCACCCCCTATCACATGTATGTCAAACTGACCCCACACTGACCTCTGCTGACAGAGTCAAAAGCCACACCCGCTCCAGTGGTTCCATCCCCTATCACATGTATATCAAACTGATCCCCTGCTGACCTCTACTGACCCCACACTGACCTCCGCTGACCAAGTCAAGGGCCACTACCACTCTATTTGCTCCCTCGTCTATTACAAGTATGTCAAACTGACCTCTGCTGACCCCACACTGATCTCAGCTGACAGAGGCAAGAGCCACACCCACTCCAGTGTTTCCACCCCCTATCAAAAGTATGTCAAACTGACCCCACATTGACCCCTACTGACCCACACTGACTTCTGCTGTAAGAGTCAAGAGCCACACTCGCTCCAGTGTTTCAACCTGCTATCAAAAGTATGTCAAACTGACCCCACACTGACTTCTGCTGACCCCACACTACTGACCTCTGCTGACAGAGTCAAGAGCTACACCTGCCCCAGTGTTTCCACCTGCTATCAAAAGTATGTCAAACTGACCACACACTGACCTCTACTACTGACCCCACACTACTGACCTCTGCTGACAGAGTCAAGAGCCACACCAGCTCCAGTGGCTCCACCCCCTATCACAAGTATGTCAAACTCCTCCGTTGCCAAGGACTTCAGCTGTTGCTCCCTAGTAGGTAGAGGGGCCCAGGCGTATTTATCTTGGGCTTCATCAGCCGCGTGTACAGTCTGTAAGAAAAAGGCAGCATAAATCGTTTTATAAAACATACTGTAAATGTATAGAAATTCGTGGGCATGAATTTTCGTGGTTTAATAAAAAAAACTAATTCGTTGACACGTAATTTCGTGGATTTCAAATTTTCGAGGAAGACTGACCGTGATAATAATTAAACTTTTATTAAAACAACCAGAGTAATAACAAAGTATAATCTGCTAATCTGTGTTGACAGCAAGACTTGAGGTTAATGTGCACTGAAGCATGAAAGTGTTGCAGATAATTGTCGATAAGACCACTAAAGCGTCGCACTTGTGGGTCCCCACTCACTAATTGCCATCAATGTTGTTTTGACAATAGTGGCAATTCTGAGCGCAGTCGGTCTGCTAATAGTAACAATTGAGTAATAAGGTCCCCAAAATACACGTGTTAATACCAGTACGTCCTTTTAACTTTAATTGGCACTAATTGACATGTGATAAATCTGCAAACTGTTAATTTGACGACGAAATGACCAATTCCGAATTAAAAATGTATAAATAATCGCTGGTACTTGAATTCATGGTTCAGCAGACCAACGGAATCCATGAAAATTCGTACCACTGGAAATTTGATGGTTTTACAGTATGCATTAGAATTTCTGCTGGGTTCTTTTCTGTAGGCTATGAGACCATGGTGTAAATCAATTCATTACAATCCACTGCAAATACATTCCAGAAATGTCAAGATGCTGCATTTTATAACTGCTGATTCCCCAAGTAGAATAACCTTCATTGATTCATTTACCACTAAGATTTAGAGCAACCTCAAGCCAAAATTCGGTCAGTGTCAAGGTCAAAATGTGGTCAGGTGTAGTGATTGTGCTAACTGTTATTAATGAGAGTATTAAAGCTTATTAGTAAGCAGTTTTGATGTTCATGGAAAGTCAATTTAAGTACTGATAAAGCAAGAATAAAGAATGTTTATCTTTTGAATGTATTTAGTCCAAAATTAGGCCCAGAAAATTTCACAAGTCAAGTTTACTACTTTTCACAATGTATGCATTGTTTTTTTTACAATTTAGATTGGGAAAAATCACGGTGTTTTTTTAATAAAATTGGGAAATTAGTGTTGTTGTTTTTGTCTTTTTACAAATACTTCAAAATTGAGAATAAAAGTGTCTTCAATATTATATTAACTAAGGTTGCATGAAGTTATGACATGGATGGGAGATTTTTTCTTTTTATCTTTTATTTTTTTTTTTTTTTTTGTTAATATTATCTTTTGAGTGTATATAAACCGTCAATTGGGAATTTTTAGGTCGCAATGAGTAAAACATTATATACATACATATATACATGTATACATTGTTCAATTGGGAATGTACCATATACCAAACACACTGGTATTTTATTATTAACAGAAATAAAGTAAAAACAGTCTCCACAGATACATATACCCCATCATACATTGGGCAAAACCAGTAAAACTTAACAAGGCCCATTAACCATTTGTGAACCTCGCACAGACTTAAAATAATTACTGGATAGAGGAATTCTGACCTTAATAACTAATGAAACATTTGTATATGATAAGAACTTGTTTTTTACTGATTTTTCATATCTGAAGAGAAAAAGATTATCCAAAGACATTGTTCCAGTTGCTATAAAGAATAAATTAAGAATAGCAAAAATTATTGACTTTAAGGGGACAATAATAAATTGTGTGTATGTACACACCATGTCCTGGTTCTGTGAGTTGATATAGCTCCATACTGCCGTGCCGCCTCCAACTGCCAGCCCAGCATAGGCCAACTTCCGAACCAGACCATTCACTTTACGAAACGAAAAAGCCATTGCTATGTGCTAGAATGTCTCATTACTGAAATGTAAAGGCATAAAGCCATAACATGTTTATTGTTAACTTATTATCCCTGACAAATGGGAACATGAACATTTCATTTTGACATAGTTTTATCAATGTTAACACTGAGCATAAAATTCCTACAAGGTTCATGTTGATATGAATTTATAAAAAAAACATTTAGGTTACAGCATAGTAGAAACATCAGACATGTTGGCTTGGCTTTTTCGGATGCCTTTGTGCAACAACAAAAAGATAACAAACGAGTATGATGTATCCCTTATTCTCATAGTATTGGTCCTCCTCATTGCATTGTGCCTTTATCGAAAACCCCTCAAAAAGTGCTGGACAGTAAATGTTTTTCAATTTTTAGAAGTTTTCATTTATTTGCTGCTTATAACCAGTAATGACTATTACGACGATCTTTCTCATATTTTCCTATTTTCAGTACAAAGTACTGGTCATGTTTATTCCAGGCCGATATTATGATTACACAAAATTGTGTTAACTAGTTTGTTTTTGGTTTATTACCCCGGTAGTAGGTTTATCAAATGTTGTATACGCCGTTTATTTGTGAAAAACAAATGTAAACATAATTTAAGAGAAACATGAACATGGTTTTGGTTTTTCCAATAAGAAACTAATTATAGAAAAAGAACATGCACACAGTAACAAACCTTAGCAATCAATCAGAAGGGCCGATATTATGAGATATGGTGTACAATATGGACCGATATTGTGAGAAACAGTGTACATGATACTGATTACTACATGGCCATGGAGCTTAGTCTCGCAAGTATTTTGGCAAAATATTACTGATTTAAATTATTTTAATGCAGTTTTTGTTGTTATGTCCAAGCCTACACATTAAAGGGCCCTTTTCACAGATTTTGGCATGTTTTGAAGTTTGTCATTAAATGCTAAGTTGATAAATGTTAATATTGGATATAAAAAGCTCCAGTAAAAAATAAAGAATAAAATTTAAAAAAGAAAAAAAGGTAACCCTCGGCAGGGCTGGAACCACTGACCCCTGGAGTCCTGGAGTAAACAGTGACAGGTGTATTTTATACTTCATATAACCAATCCTCGTTGTTTCACAAAATATAACGACAACAACAGAACTCTCCAAATTATTAATTGGTTTCGCGTTGCAACGCTTTATAATTTTCGGGTTTTTAAATTGTCAAACGATGCATATAATGGCTATTTTAGACTGTTTAGAGCATAGTAAATGTTCAATATTACTGTTTCCTCACAAATATCATAACTAAAACGAAAATTTGCGAATCTGAAACAACTTTTTCAATTTTTTCAATTTACACAAACATGAAAAGGCCCCTTTAAATCATAGATTGCCATATCAAAGTAACATGTATGTTTTCAATCTAATCCTTTCACATAAAATAGTTAGATGTTTTCATTAAGAGGGACGATACTATGGATACACTAGCAAAAGAAACTTCAGCGTACAGTTTATATAGCCTGTACGCTGAAGCGAACCCCATATCGAAAGTCAACCAGAGTCGTAACATATTTATGTCAAATCAAAGACAGTTCATTTTCTTGGATACATTTCTACATATATTGGTAAATCATTAAATGAATATAAATTATTGCATCGGGGCATATTTTAAGATTAAAATGTTTCAAATGCATCTAACAATATATGAAAATAACTATCATCAGCCTGAAATTCACAATTTTGACTCCATTATCACTTTGTCACGTGACAACTTTTCATTTGGATATTTTCGGATCAACCTTATCATTTTTTGCTGAAATTGTAAACATTACTTTAGTTTTCTGAAATCTATTATTTGTGATTAAAAACTTACGTCTGGTGGATTAAAAGACTGATTTCAAAGGTAAACAGGTAATTTAAAATTATATTCTTTGAGTTTGTATTTACACTAAAATTTGTTTACAAAGCAAGCAGGAATAATTTAAAATACCGGGAAATGTCATTCTGAATTTAAAAATACATGTACTTGAGCAAATGATATGTTTCTAAAAATAGAAATAACGTCATACAGGGCCCTCAATCTATCAAATCTGGGGCCGAATTTCGGCCGCAGTCCCCCACCTGAAAAGTATACTTTTTTCCCCTTTCTGCGGGAAAAATTCCTACTGAAATAAAAAAAATTAAAAAAATTATTAAGATGTGTCTCATGATTATTATATCTCAATTCTATTTCAATTTAATCTTGTAAAACATACTAAATTATGAAAAGTGAAAGAATAAAGTGCAAACATGTACACATGTAATAATGAGAGAGTAAGAAAAAAAATCCCCCCAAAAGCAAAACGCCGCAAAAATTCCCCCTCATGAGGGTAGCGACCCGCTTTAGGGCTTAACACTAACTTTTTTTCAACTAGCCCATTCGGGCTAGTAAATGCAGAACCTACTAGCCCTGACCAATCTTTCATGTGCCCTGACCAAAGTATTATCAAAACCTTTATATTTATCACTTAACTTGCATTTTCTTGTGCGTGGAGATGCGCAATTATGATTCAATCATTCTTATTAGCTTGCCTTACTAATGCTAATGAATTCAATATTCATCTACTTAAGACATCTATTTGTAATCTTCACGCCATTTCGGGAGAAATTTCCTTGTTTTTTTTCCTCATACTTTCTCTTACTTTCTTCCTTCCCTTTTCTTTTCTTATCCGAGGAACCCCGATCCCCACCCGTAAAGCCAAACTTAAACAACGACATGAACGTTAAAACCTTTTTGCATAGATTGCCGCGGTTGCCGTCCGACAACAAACGGTAAGTGAATCTTAGGTGTCGCAAAATAACAAATAACGTGTTACGGTAGTCGTAACAATTGTACATGGTTAACTCTCTACTAAAAGCCGGGATCGACCATTATATCGGGCATGTTACTGGGACATTGGCTAGCCCGGACCTAGGTACAGGCAGTGAATGTCGTTCGGATGTGCCTTAGTGTTAAGCCCTGCGCTTCCCCTAAAATGGATTTAGGGCCCTGTCATATGACCCTGAAATCTCGGGAGATTCGCATTTCAAGAATGTCTGTCACATCGCTGTTTTTCTCCATATGTTAGAGCAGAAAAGATAAATTTTAAATGTTTAAGTTAGTATTTTGTGAAAGAAAAATCAGTTAAATCAGAGCTCCAGATAAGGTTTTGTGAAATTCTTAAATTACTACCAGATTTTCAAAAAGAATTCTTAACTCTGAAATTTTATTTTTAACGTTACTACTAAGTTTTGGAAAATAATTCTTATTTTTTCTTAATGACCTAAAAATAAATAATAATGGTTATTTTCATGCAAAAAAAAAATCAAAATAAACATACTAGCAACTTTATTTATACGAGTTCAACAGTGTCTTTTCAGTATTATACAATTTTATTTTTCAAATACCTTCATATGCCCAAACTGTGCTTAGATTTGCTTGCCTTAGATGAATTTTTACATATTTTACAATTAATACGGGTCTCCCCTTCAATCTTTTCAACGATTAGCCACGGGACTTGTCCCTTCCACTCGTTCAATGTTTTTTTGTGTGTGTTTAAGTTTGAACCCGTCTTGTCGCATTTTGTTTAGCTTTTCCGACTGTGTCGGCAACTGAACATACAACATCGTATAAGATCTTTTCTATAATGTCTTTCTAAACATTTTACTTCGGCTCACTTTGCGTACAATATGTTAAAAGCGTGTTTTTGGACGCTTTGCAGTTTTTTAGGACGCTCTCTGGGCGCCGCCATTGTTTTTTGACAGATAGACTGCATACGCCGCTTTTATTGGAAAAAATGCGCATTGTTAAACAAACCCGATAACCATTCTATATAAGCACCGCAAAGATCTTTAATACGCGAAAAGAACTCAATAAAAATCGATACGAACCGATGTAAAAATAATATTCGTAACTTGATTTTGTAATTCTTAATGGTACGACAAGATTTTAAAATAAATACGTAACGGACTTGAAAATAATTCGTAATTACGAAAATACGACCCTTATCTGGAGCTCTGTAAATGTCAAAAATGTCAATCTTTCCAATCAAGTGGTTGATTTGGGTCAATAACTGCATTTAAAAGCTGTTTTGGACCGGTCTTTGTTACAGTCGTTGAAATTCGCACTAGTCCGACAGCAAAAAACTAGTATTTTTTCTTTCTGGCTTGTAGGAAATCCAATATAACAAGCCCGACGTGCATGTACAATTCATTAAACAGAAAAGAGTTCCACTTTCATTTCCAATATTTGTAAACAAAGTTTTGAGCCGCTTAAATCAACAGCCGCTTATGTTTTAAGACACTGCGCACACGTGCTGGGCAATCAGCCGATAATTGGATTACTGCGCATAAAGCGCATGGTTTTGTGGTTCCCTGATTACTATTATGTAAAATAAATGTTTTGCGTTGTGTTCGGGACACAGAGAGTAATGGCCGAACAGTTGTTGAGGAATGCGAATCTGAGGTAACTGTGATTGACGCATTTGTCAACTGGCTTTTTGTAGAATAACCTGGTACTTAATTGCTTATATATTTTCTGGAGGTTCAGGTTTGCTCTCTCTTTCACATGGATATATGGGATACATTTCTGCTAATTTTTTATCTAAACTTTATGTATATATTTATAATTGTGATTTGATTGAAATCCGTGTGTGAAATTAATTTCTTCTTATTTCAGGATCAGAAAGAGGCTGGCTCAGATGACGAGGAAGCTAACTTGGATGAGGATGAAATTAAAAAGAGATTTGTATTGTATTCTCAAGATTGAATAAATGAATGCTTCTTTGGATGTTTTATGTTATGTTTATCTGCATTTTTAACAAAAATGTTTGGGATAGTAAAATCTGACTCGGGCTTGTTCAAATTCCCATAGTACTAGCCCGACTTGCTAGTAGATTTAAATCTGAATTTCAATGACTGTTGTTAACTGTCAACTTTCGGGAATTTCTGGTTGATTTTCCTAAAGGGGTTGGTCCATAACTTTCATGTCGCGAGTCAAAAATCATAAAAAGCCAGAACTATGGATACACATGCTGTCGAGATTTACAGGTCTCTCAGATGTCAGCAGGGCATATGCAAACCTAAATGCGGATATTTTATTTTTTATTTTTATAATGTACTTCTCTGTCAGTTGAATTCAAAGATTAATGAAACCTGTGTAACTACTTAAAAAACTTTTCAGTGTCTTTCACGGAACTACCAGTACCAATCCCAGACTGTTAAAGTGATGTGTAGCCTTATGATATTATAAAAGAACGTTTCAGAGATCAACGAAAAGACATTACTGTAATGATTACAAAATGTGTATCCATGACACAACATTTTAAGGTTAAGAATAGAAAATAAAATATCCTGGTATGTTTGAAAAAATCGTTATATTTTTTTACAACTATATCGTCATTTTTTACCTCATTTAACAAACATGTCAAACCTTCGCTAGTCAACAACCTTGACTTTCAGCGGCATCTGAGACGCTTAGAAATATCAAACGAAAATATTAACCATTTTTAATTATGATCTTTTTAAAAACTATTTTAAAATCATTTTTTATCATAAAACCTATATAACAAGAATAATGTGTTTTTACAGTATTTTATGAATTTACTTATCCTAAAAAAATCGTAAGCCTGGATTAAATCTTTTTCTAATTTCGTCCACTGGTTAAATAACAACCGGTGCTATGACAATTTATTCCCTTTAATGTGCATGTTTATGAAAATGAATGTTTTTAGGCAAATAGCACGGACTAACACTTGTGTTAGCTTAATCCAAAGACAATGCACGGCAGCTCAAATCTTCTTACAACGTTGTTTTGCAACAAAAGTTTTCCAGGGTGACGAAGTGGAAGCGTCGGCTAGGGTTGTTGCAAGACCGTCGCTACCAATAATAACCTCCAGGTTTGAAAAGACTTAAGTCTCATCATTTATAAGACGCGCAAAGACTAGAAAAGACTATGGTCACTTTGTTTCATCTTGGTAAAGAACTATTGGTCAAGACACTTTGTCTTGTTCTGCTCATATAACACATATTTGATATTTGAACCGTGTTTTACAAAACTTAATTCAAATGATTTTTCGTACAAATTAATATGTTCAGTTCTGACAGACTCATGAGACTCCCCTAATCAAGTTGTGTATTTTATGTATCCTGCGATAACCCTGTATTGAGAGGTTAAGGAAACAAGTTAAGGAAATTCTGAATTAGTGCAAACAATGCCGCAATAATTGATTAACCTTTTAAGATTTATCAAATTTCCATTGTAGCAATGCCAAAATGGTTCATTTTTAGGGTGTTTAACCGTGCAAAGCCAATAGTTGCATACACTCCCACAAATAACATCCTCTACACATGCTGTTTACCTGGTATTGAGATGTCACATCTGAAAAGCAAGAGTACTCAATTGCAATATGCATAAGGCAACATGGGACAAAAATATTTCTAAACTGCACTCATCCTGAAGGACGACTGCATTAAAATTTTCACTCCTGCAAACACATGTACTCGTCCTTCAAATATGTGTGAAATTAAGATTTCAAAGGCCAAACAAATATTCATCAAACCACGCATTTTGGACAGTTCGCGAACGTTTGGTCTTATTGTACACCGACTGCTTTAATTTCCTTTTTTTCTAATGCTCGCATGCTTTCCATTTCGGACGTTTGAACATCGCCCCACTCCCTTTAAAAAACGCTCGTATGTCAAACATTTTTCACAGGGCTTTCCTTTGACCCGAGCTCCCGGGTTTCGACGCTTGAAAATTACAGAATACCCTAGTTTGACTCGTGAGAAAATTACGTCATGCGTCATATTTGACCCGGGGGAATGTACCGACTTGTGTCAAAGAAATCAAAAGGTGTTAAGAGTAATCGATAATTGGCTTGGGGCGGAGTATCTTTTGGTAGACGCTAATTTATCGCCCGTTTCTAATCTAATCATTGAAGCACAAGTCCGCCCAGTAGGCGGAGTTTTTTTCCATTGAGAAGTCTAGTAATGACCAATTAAAACACTGCTGGTTCGATGACGCGTGTATCAATGTTCCATTATTTATCTGAGCGTTTGTTATCAGCTGTTTGCAGAAACGACATGTATTAAACCCACTAAAACAGAATGGACTCACCCGCGTCAGTTTTAATAATATCCAATATATAATTATAACATCCATATCCACAATATTTTTAGAAATACTTCCACAATATGTCAGAATGTATTTCCAATGCTGAATACAGTGTACCCAACCCTGTTTTATTCCATATTTGCTCCGTTCAAAGACGCGCGAAAGTTATGATGGCGTATGTACTGTCTACAACGTAAATTTACAAGCTTTGCATCAGAGTTGCTAAAAATAACCATAGAACTGGTATAACTGACCATGTGGCAAAGTGACAAATTTGGATGCTGCATGTGCTAATTGATTACAACATAGGTGTAATAATTGACCATTTGAGACGGCATAGAAAATCGGCGTGTTTGTCGCACGTCTTCGGTAAAGATGGCACATGAAATAATTAAATCCGGATTTGAGCCGTCCAGGGTCGATTTTGAGATAAATGTAAAACCGATTAGAAAGTTTAAGGAGGTATTTTGATGGTAAACGGCTGGCACTGACATAAGCAGTAACTGACGAAACATCTCCGCTACTTTCTGAAAACCGTACCATTCTACGAACGTTGCTAATGTCCGCCAACTATAAATTATCTTTTAGCAAAGTTAAGCACTGCAATATCATACTTAAAACAATATGTCAACCGAATTATATATTAATTGCGTATTTGCTAGATTACTTATTACTGGCTTCATTTTCTGCAGACAAACAATACACATATTTTATTTCATTCGCAAACGACGTATCTCTACCTGTTTTCGGACAGTCGTTTTCTGATACGGTATGGTTCGTTGATTTTAATTTATTCCCAACGGTCTTTATAACATTTTTTATAGAATGACAAATACACATGTGGTGTTACGGATGGTCTGATTGATAAAATTTCGCATTGTACTCACAAGAAATTGCACATAGAAAGAAAATAAAGAATAACAGTAAGCAAGGGCTCGAGGGGCTCTGCCCTCTATTCCCTTTATCCTACGGTCTCTGAATCTCTGCTTCATTTTCCGTATTTCGAATTTGGGACAATTGACACCCCTGATATATATTATGTCACTACAAGTGCGAGTGTTTTTTTCGTATTAATTTCACTATGCTCACAATGTTGGTCACAATGTATGTTTGCATTAGCTCTTTTATTGACTGGAATATAAGAAATAAATGTTTAGATATTTGTAAATTTGTTGCTTTTTATATATTAATTATATCTCATATCTTATATCTTGCTTAAAGTACAAAAGATCATTGACTTTCCTGCGTTATTATTATGACTCATACAAATTTGATTTTGACTCTTGAAAATTTGGTCCTAAGAGTCAATGACTCTTTAGATTTGAGGTCTAAGGAAAGCCCTGTTTCAGACGTAATTCAGACAGGTTTAAAACCGTTCTTCACAGTTAAATAATTCTTTAAAAATCAATACTTGTGTAGTCAAAGCAGTCGGATGGTTCCCTGTCAGCATGAAAGCGCAAAGTTTACACCAAAAAAGCCACTATTTACTCGGGACATAGTCTCGCATAACAACGCGCACCTGCTGTATGAAATTTACAATTACAATTTCCGGTTCATTTGTGTTCTACTTTCGGAATAGAAATGCTTTAAGAAAATAATGTTATTTAATGAAAAAGAGTTTTACTGGTCAGAAAATACATATTTTAACATCAGTTTTTTTCACACGTCCTGTAGGATGAGAGCTTTAGGAAAATTCACTCGTCCTTTCAAGTTTTCACTCGTCAATACAAGTGGACGAGTAGTCCAAATAATTAGACGTAAGCTACCCCGCTTACGTCTAAACGGCTACCGTCGTTTTCCTATAGCAAATTGAGTTCAACTAAAACTTCAGTTTTTCTCGTTAAATCTTTGCTAATGCATAAAATTATCATTAATTAGACATATATGTGAGCGATTACCTCTTAAATGTGTAAAAAAATTGTGCTTTTAAACCACTTATGTACATTTTTAAAAATAAACATACACAACACACTTCGTGTGTTTGTCGTTTATAGAATTACATTGAATTATCTTGAACGAAATTATTTTTTGAATAGGTTACACATAACCAATTGTTGTTGTACAACAAACCACATCACTTTTTAGCTTTCTGTACTCTTTAATTAAATGGAACCTATATGTGTGTGTTAAAACTACCAGTTGTATCACGGAGTGTATATTGTTAGGAGATGAATCGAGTATTTGACCCTTACTGTAGTAAATTCAATCTTATGCAAAAACTATTCATCCGATTTTATTGGTTTATACGTTATCTTGTTGCTTATTAATTCCTCTTTCAAAAATATACGTTTTAGTATATTCACGTTGTTATTAATGGATTTATAGCGAGATAAACACAAGAAATAAACATTTTATGTTTTACCACCGCGCGTTTTACCGTATTGTGGCTATCGATTTTGTACAATTAGCGTACAGCGAAGCGCCGAGGTTATACATTTTGATGTACCCACTCACGTCTTTTGTTGAATTATAGTTTCATTTCTCGGCCGATTTTGACAAATTATATATCATTAGAAAGCTTACGTTATGTAGTAAACAGATATATAAATATATATTAAGTTTTTCTTCTGATTTCGACAGCCCGGCGAGTTATAACTTAAACTTTTTCAAATATCATACCGTTTTGGAGTTTTAGAATCTAGATTTACGGTTGACATGTTCGTACTTAATACCAATTTGTAGCGTTTATATTTGGAGTTCAGTTTTAAAAATTACATCTTGCTTAGGAGAATAGAATTCTGTATACGATAGAAAAAAAATTGTTTAAAAACAAAAGTAATTAAGGAATGAAGGCGGAAGAAAGTAGCGCGCGTCCCTAACGCACTGAACTGATGCTACGGTCTCGGCGATTATGCTTTTGTTTAGAAACCGGCCATTGAATTTCCTTTGCCATGATTATTATATTTTTTATGATATATTGTAGTATTTTGTTCACGAAACATATCAATAAAGCTTATTATAAATAAATCTTAATAAATTAACTATTTCAGCTCTTGTTTATAACACAGAAAGGGTGTTAAATTTATGATGAAACAGCGTATATAGCGGACCCTCTCGATTTTATTCGGCTTTGCATGCATACTTGAAATAAAATGGGTGTCAAAAACATTCATCGTTTGCTGTTAATTATCAACGAGGGAATTATGTATAATTATATGAAATGTTATTTACCTTAAATTATCAATTTATTAAAGATTCTTGAAAATCACGGTCGGTGTTACGCGGGTCATTTCGTATTTTGACATTAGGGCATCATGTTCAACTATTCAAAATCAGATTTTTTTTCACTGGGACGATGACGGCTTTGATTTAGACAGGCAGACAGATAGTTAATTCAGACTTATACAACAGTACATCGTCTTCAACTCAAATATATAAATTATTTTTAGACGAATTATTAGGTGATTACACATATAGCAGTGATGATTCTGAGAATGTTGCCATGTTTCTTATCCGTGTAATCTAGAGTCCGTGGTTTGAGCATTTTTATCGCGGTGTTCAATAAAAGATATCTCAATAATCTTGTTTATTGATAGATCTGTGGTTTTATTGCCCCTGTGTTCAGCACAAACCAATTGTCTCGTTATGATCAGATACTGTGCCGACCAATACTGAATAACACTATGGTGTCATACGCCACAGCAGGGACCTATACTTGTGATCATGGAGTCTAAGTGCAAGACTTAAAAAAGTATGTTGTTTCGCTTGCGGTTGTTAAAGCCAAAACGGGACTCCCAGCTGGCACAGCTGCTGATATTCAGATCTGAATACTTAAACTTATTGAGACCTTATTCTTAACCGTTGCGCGTTTTACGATATCGGATTTTAGGCGGGAATAAAACTCAGTGAAACTATTCAATTTCTTACACAACATTAAGCATATTAACAGTTATTGAAATTAACAATATCAGCGACATCTTTTTAAAGACTAAACACCTTTTCAAGTATCGAATTTAACATGTCAATAAAATATATTAATACCAAAAAAGGTTTCATTTAATATTGTTCACATTAAACCTTTAAATGAAAGTGTCGCTTTAACTATTTTCCGTGTCTTATTAAGCCGCGAATCGTTTGCTAAAAACAGTTAACAAAAAGGGCTACACGTTCTAATATTTAATGAAATACAAAAATAAGTATAACATAATTAATAACGTCCATAAACACACACAGCAAGATCAAAGTTTTAATGGAAAACTAATATGACATTCCACGTAAATTATTATTTTCGTCTAAATCGAATACTATATATAGAGAAACAATGTATTTATAACCGACCAATGAGGTAACATTATGCAACTTTCAATTTACACAGTGCTATATGGCAACAATATGGAATTTGAACAGTGGTAGTGTTTTAAGGTCTGGACTATCATTACTTGTAAGTCTGTATAAACATTTTTCTAATGCAATTAGTAAAATAATGTTTATATTTTATGTTTAATAATTTATTGCATGATTATTCTGTGCTGTTATATGAATTTGATGCCGTTAAAGCTTCCGACATGAATTCATGTCGGAACGATGCTATTGCAAAATAACGTTAAACGATATGAGGTCGATGTAAATCGACCTCATATTTATAGGAGTAGTGGACGAGTGGAATTTTTGTCCCCTGGGCAAACAAAACTTTGAAAATTTAATTCTCTGATCATATTTATACCAACTGAAACAGTAATTTAACTTTTTTATAACTTTTATTAACAATTTATGAAGTTTCTGTTTTATTGGTCAAACTTCTTTTTTTAGCAACATTGACACATAAAAGTGCTCAAGAATTGCAGAAACATCAATGTTCGCCATTTGTTCTAATACAATTAAGGCATACATGTTACTATAAAAAGATTTGAAAAAATTAGCATCCAATGATGGAATCGGGACAGGGTACCCACTGAACATGTGTATGTTGTCATTTCATCTATTTTCATGATGTGCGCGCACAGTTTCAGAGATTGTTCCATGCAACATTTGTAATTTCTGAGAATCGGGGGAAAAAGTAAAATAGTTTTCTTGAAAATAAATCAAATACATGAACGTTGTGTATTCACACTGGTGCAGTTTTCTACAGCACTTTGCAATTTATGTGGAAATTAAATGAAGAGGACCAAAAAAATTGAATGGAATAGCGATAATTATTTCATTTAAAGTAAGATGTTGAAATGCACTTTAACTTTTCATTGCTCATTTTAGTCGTGTCTGTAATTATTTTCAAGCATAGTAATGTATATCTTAAATTTAAAAATAAGCTCGCAACTTAATTACTCCAGTCCACAATTCATTTTTGGTTTTTCACCAACACATATTCAAGAAAAATACATGTAATGCAATAAAAATGTAATTTGTAAAATTGTTGATACTAGGTGCTGTTAGTTTTGGATATGATTTCCTGTAACATTATTATTTTCTGTGCAGAATACTGATTCTTATTAATATGACATTTTCAGAAAAATACAGTTTCCAAACCCATACATTGAGCCGAAGCAAGCATGGCTAGAGAACATGGACACAATATCCTCTGAGAAACTTGGCATTATTGACCTCCACCCAGATGTGTTTGGGACACCACCAAGAATGGACATTCTGCATGAAAATGTGGTCTGGCAGCACAAATACCGCTATATTAACTATGAAAAAGAGCTTTCCAAGGGGGACTTGGACAAACGTCGGCGTAAACCATTTCCGCAGAAAGGAATGGGTAAAAAGCGTGCTGGAAGTACCAAAGCGTGTAACTGGAAATATGGTGGAAGTGCGCATGGTCCCCGAGGGCCTTACAGTACGTATTACATGCTGTCGAAAGAGAAACGAGAACTTGGACTGAGGATTGCCTTGTCGGTGAAATACGCCCAGGACGACTTACACATAGTGGACTCTCTGGAAATCCCGTCAGAAGATCCCGAATATCTTCAAGAATTGATTGACACTCGTTACTGGGGCTTCTCAGTCCTGTTTGTCGATGATACTGACATAATGCCCGTCAACATGTCACTGGCAGCCAGTGAGTTTGGACAGTACAATCTCCTGCCTGTTTACGGGCTCAATGTGTATAGCATCCTTAAGCATCAGACCTTGGTGATGACGTTAGCTGCTGTGGAAAAACTGGAGCAGAAACTTCTGGAGCAGATGCACAAAGCTGATGTTAGAAAATAAGAACAGTGTTGTCATGGAGTGAGCCAAAAATCAGTTCTGCAATAACTGAAATAGACAATTTAAGATTAGTATGGATTGTTGTATTGGGAAAATTGATAGAAATAGCAATTAGATGAATAAAATTATCAGTTCTTTGTATCTAAATTAATTCTCAGTTAAAAGATTCTTCATTTTGGTCGTGCTACTTTATATTTCATATCTTTTTTCATATTGAATGTTTCTGTTGGAGAGAAATGCTATGAATTAAAGAAAATCATGCATTGATTGTTTCTTGTGTGTACATGAATTACAAGAGCCTAAGTAACAGAAAACAGTAGACAAGTCATGTTCATTGTAACAGAATTAGATCATAAACTTACCTAACAGTCTAGGCTTAAGAAAGTAAGATTCTTTTGGGAAACAATACCTAAGATTATCAATGCTCACTTTGCAGCAACTAATAACAACAATAAAATTGTTTAAACATGCATTTTCTTTTACAAGGATGTTTCATGCAGACATTAATGAGTAAAATAATGTTCAATACATGTACATTAAATCATTGCCAATATAATCTCACATTATGGCATTTCATTACTCTTGAAATTACTGATTAATACTGCTATAATGCTACCTAAAGAAGACATTCAGGTATAATGAAGTGTACTTAAATGATTAGACATTAGTATGCCATTGTTTATGACACCATTTTTAGCTCGGCTGTTTTCATAGAAAACCTGAGGTATTGTCATAGCCAGCTCGTCGTGTCGTGTCCGCCGTCCGGGTCGTGCTAAAACCTTAACATTTTGTCAAGGTTTTGAACATTGGCTCTAAAATCAAAGTGCTTCCACCTACAACATTGAAACTTCATATGTAGCTGCACCTTGAGGAGTTTTACTCGCCACACCCATATTTGGGTCACTAGGTCAAAGGTCAAGGTCACTGTGACCTCTAAAAAAATAATCTGACAAGCTTTCATTTATTCATAAATGCACCGGCAGCCGAGCGTTGGCACCCGTTATGTGGTGCTCTTGTTTAGTTTTTTTTAGTACAGTGTAGTTGACTGCATTGTATCTGTTTTCATAGTAAGAGATTCAGGAAGCATCTAGAAACTTAATCATTGCATTGTATTGAGGTGTCTCACATTAAAAAACTTCATTTTTTCTTTAACACGTTTATTTGGAATTAGTTTTTCTTCGTTTTAAAGTAATCAGATCTTGTAAATGTTGTCTCAACAATTGTTTTTATTGGAGCTGTGTTCAGGATAAATAGAGTGGTATATTTAATGGCTCATCGAATTTCTGCTATTGTTTTATGCATACAACTGTGCTGATGTAAGTCATCGAATTATTGAAGTATTGTTTATAAACTGCAAAACGTGTCGGTAAAATTTGATAATTGTAATTACTTCACAATTGTCTGAAATTTAATATAAATTAATAAAGTACATATCTTGTTTAACTTTATCTCAAATCATTTTATATTGACTTAATTTGACGGAAGGTTACTTAGGCTTGATTTGACGTTTTGCATCTAATTATTTTTCTTGAACATGTTGATTAAATATAAATATAATATAACTTAACCGTTCTTTTGAAATTTAAATTCTATAAGCGCATAAAGGAAAACTATCTTTGTATACCGCTCTCATAATTGGGATTCCAGAATAAAGACTAAAGCGCTCTGTACTTGCTATTTTCAACTAAACCTATTATTCTTAATGTTTCACACTGTTTTCTGTGTTAAATTATTCCAATACATGCATTTGTCTGAAGGCAAAACAATACTGGAATATCCTGTGCGCATACCAAATTATCTATACTTAACGCCTATAAATGTACATTTTATGTACATACTGGTAATTTTCAAATATTTTCTTTGTAACTCGCGTATGTTTTAATCCACTTCATACAAGCTTAGTGAAATCAATATTAATGACAGGTAATTGTACTTAATTTTCAGGGGTTTCGCTGTCGATCGCCAAATGGCGCTAAATTTTTAAAAATGTCTCCAATTTTTTAAAAGTGGCGAATTTCACAAAATCGGTAAAATCCTATCCGAAAATGTTCTGTGAATCGAAAGCACGCGACCGAGCATTTGCGGCCAGCGTCTGTCCGTTGTAAATATTGATTTACGACAATGTACGCGACCTTCAGTGCAGATTGCAATCACTGAAGCGTGGAAATGTTACAAACGGTGTTTTTACTGCTATTGTCAAGTTTTATGAGGGTAATTATCAGATTAACGGCTTCATTATGATATTGAACAATAAATTACGTAACACGGGGACAAACTGTCACGACGATCAATAATTGACCTTTCGACAGCCGATTGATTGACAGGCTTATTAACCAATCAGATTACTGCATAGATTAGGCCCGTTTCTATCCGCCATTTTGTCCGTCAAACTCGCCGTTGTTCGTCACATAAGCTTATACGTAATGCTGTGTTTTAAACAAAGAAAATGGTTAAAAGGTGCTGTTATGGCACTTGTTATTCAGACACAATGTATCCAGAACGGTTAAAAGATGGAACTACGTTTTTTCCGTTCCATTAACCGGGTACTAATCTTAAAAAATGCAAACGTTGGATTCGTCTTTGTAGTCGTCTCAACGAACAGCTTAATCTCAACATATTAAGCTATCGCCCGAAAGCAAAACACCTCGACGTTTGTTCTAAGGTCGTCATAATAAGATACTACGCGAAAATAGAATATGTAAGTTTTGCACCGGACACGCTATAGAAAACGAGTATCACTTTTTACTTGTTTTTCCTCTATATAGAGAAATTAGAAAGGAACATTTAAAACCATATTTTCAAAGGTGGCTAACGTTAAATAAATTTGACATTCTAATGCAGTCGGCTAATAAAAAAATATTCTAAACTTTGCTAACTAGATTATTAATGCTAATGAAATGCGTAATAATAAAGACAATCAGTTATAATTTTTAATAATATCACATAAAATAGAGCATTTTTATTTATTTCGGTTTAAATCTTCCGAATTTAATGTAGCTAGTTGTATATCGTTAAAAGTTAAGAAACTATTTTAAAATGCGCATGTAATTATCAATAGTTGCCAATAAATGTCATTTTACACCATATGTGGGCTTTCTACTAATCCGTTATCAAAACAGATGCCGCAAACTGTGAATGACCCTTGGCACTTTGATAGCCAGTCTGATTAGCGAGTTTTTTTTTGTACATGAAAATTCTTTCAACTTCTTATATTTTAAACATTGCAAAAAATAGTCTAAGAGGAAATTAATAATATATTGTGTATGTTACTTTTTTGACGACATTGACTATGTTACACGATTGTAACAACGCTCATGGGTCATTTTGACCAAACGCATTATAGATATGTGTTATATCGGATTTCAATATAACGTTCTTTGTCTTCTTATATAATAAATTTACTTACCTTTGCCACATTTGCAATATTGCCATCGGTTGCAAAATTAACGGCTTTTAATTAAAAAACTGAAACATCTATTACTCAATGAAAAGTATTGTGACAAACGACAATGCATACTGTATGTGATAATTTGCGATAATTGGCCGACTTTGACTATAGATTAACGACTTTTAAGTAGACTTATAAAAAAGTTATGACTATTTCATAGATATGATAATTATATTCAGCATAACTATTCAATGATAATAAAAATATTGTATGGCCTTTCTGGTATACCATGAGGCGTTTTTGGTTCACTGATGCGGACTTTTTGGGAAGCCTTTTTGGTAAACGGCCTTTCTGGTACTATATCTTTGAGGGGAGCTAAACACCTATTTAATACATTACATTTAACACATTTTAAATAAAACATGATAGCAATAGAAACATTTCATGTAATTTGGACCGAAATCTTTGTGAATATCTTCCAACGTACCGATTCGCGTAGCCAGTTTTATGACGGACTTCGGCGGAGTGACCTCCCTTGAAATCGGGGGGCGTGGCTTCACTCTCGCTGTCGAAAGGTCAATTATAATGATGATTAGGGCCGTTATTTCTTTTATCAAAACAAAGACCTATAGACCGTTCCATAATTTAGTAATTACCCAATTATCTCCCCTGATTACTCTCCGCGTCCGCCATTACACTACTGCCAAACAACCGGTAACATATATAAGAGAGCACCGATTATTCAACGGGTGAATTTCTTTCTTTTTGTAAAACTTGTTTGTTTGTCATGCAAATTGTATGAAATAAAGTTTTTCTGCTAGAGGAGATGTTAAGTTAGTGTTATAACAGAAAAATGTTTGAAAAACGTGCATTTTTTAGGTATTTGTCGAGGAAAATAAACACGTTAACACATTAAAAAAAACATTTAATTAAACTAAATGCAATATTTATCATTTGATTATATGCATCAATCTTAAAATCGCGTAATCCTTTGCATTCCAGTGTTGAATTGCCCTATTGTTCTGCATAATCCGATTATCTCGTTTTGATCAGATATTATCCAGACTTAACTAACAACATGGCGTCATCCCGGGATGTCATAAACCACACTGGGTGGCAGATGACAGTCTGGTCATTAAACACAATTGATGATGCCACCATGTATGGCACGCCTGAACCACAAAAATGAGAAAAACTAAGTTTAAGTTACTTAAACTAGGTTTTTCTCTACTTAAATTCAATTTAAGTTACTTAATTCGAATTAACGCTGCTTAAAATGAATTTAAGTAGTTTTTGTGGTTCCCGCGGCGTTAACGCTAATTAAAACACCGAAAATGCATTAACGGTGCTTAATGGTAATTTTCTTACTTAAGTTGAATTAATTCAACTTAACAAGGATTTTCTCTATCAATTGTACTATTTTCAATTAAGTTGCGTTAAAATAGGTTTTTCTACTTAAAATATGTTTTTAGTTACACGAATTCAACTTTAGTAAGGAATTTTACTTAAGTTGTAAAGTCGAATTGTTTTGATTGGTCAGTTAATGATCCGGAAGACCTAAGCCAATCAGAAACGTCGTAACAAACGTAAACAGGAAAGGATATTCTTCTACCGCCATTTACAATTTTGCAATGGATCGGTTACAACGCACGCATTTACCTACAGCTGACAGTGTTCTTGAAAGAGTTTCAATAACACTCAGAGATGGCTTAAGTGATGTTATTGACTAAATTTTGACAAAACTAAAACACCCAAAAAATAAAATTGCTACTTACCAACTGACATCTTGAATTCAGGATAATTATGATCAAGCAATTGAGTGGTGGTTTATTTATAAGAAAAAGATGAAGCCATACTATGACTTAGCTTGTGGAATGTCATATGGCCTTCTTTTTAAGAAAACAACCCATGTGTAATCAAGGGGTACCCTTCAATTAACTAGACAATTACCAATACTGTTAAAACAACAACAAAATGTTGGTTGTTTTTAAAAAGGGAACTGAAATAACAAATACAGGATATGAAAGACAATTAACGAGCAATCACTGATCCTCATGACATTTTTAATACTGTATTATGGATTCGTTTGTTACCATTGCAATATTTACACACTCATAAAAAAATATAAATTGTTAACTGCTGCACTAAAACAACAATTAAATTCTTAATTAGGTTTATTTTGAATCTCATCAAACAATATAGGATAATATTTCGGAAGAACGAATGACATTTAACAAATGCATACATTAGTTCTTTTAATTAATATCTAAACTGGGAATATATACTGAATATATGTCTCTGTCTAAACTATTTATTTCTAAAGGGGAAAAATCAGAACACTTAAGTTAGATATGTTTCTAAATAATATGTTAACAGTACATTTTTTTCTTTTTTTACATTTAAAATTATTTTAAAAGACAATAGTGCACTCAGACTTAAAATATCACCTGGGTAATTTCTGATATGTGTACTTTTTGGGATTGTTTACTTATAAGTTCACTGCCAATACTGAGATACTGGAGACTGTTTTTTTTCCATTTAAATACTAAAATCAAAGCCAAAATTTACATGTATAGAATATAATTAAGTTGGATTCGGTGACACGATATAATCTTTAATTTCTACCTGGGACATACAATATAGTCCCAGTTTCTACATACAAGCTGGTATGACTACTCGTATACAAGACAAGTTATTACTACAGGTAAATGCGATATGACCCGGAAATATATAGACGGGCGGATCGTTTTTGATGTTTATTGCATAGTTACTGACTGTCAGCAAAATTTGATGATGAAAGGGTGTTTTGAATGTTATTCCAGACTAAAACAAATTTTAGCTGACTTAAGATTCTAATCCAAATTTATAATATCTGTATTTTTTGCTCGTACCACATGGCAATCTTTTTCTTCCGACCTCGGGCCTGAATTTATTAACAAACCTGACAACCAATCAAAACGCTTGTTTCATATGCTTATTTTCGGACGCGAGTTTTGACTTAACGATAATTAATAATTCAACTTAAGTAAAAATTTTATTACTTAAGTAATAATTAAATACAATTAACGATGCGAAAGCCCTTAAATTAATTTTAAGCAGCGTTAAATGCAATTTAAGTAACTTAACGGTAATTAAAATCAATTTTTGTTGTTCGGGCGCACTTAACGAGTTAAACTAAGTTTTTCTCTGCTTAATTCATTTTTCTCACATAAATAGAAAATAACTCTTCTTAACTACTTAATGCATTTAGTAGCGTTAATTCGAATTAAGTTACTTAAATTGAGTTTAAGTAGAGAAAAACCTAGTTTAAGTAACTTAAACTTAGTTTTTCTCTTTTTTGTGGTTCAGGCGTGCCATAACCATGTCTTCTCTTTCTGGTAGTATTAAGCAGTCATTTTGTTTAATATTTTACCTCCGACATACTTAACAGTTGCGTTCATTAGATATGTTACATATTGTACAAATTAAAAGTTATGTCCAATATAGAATATCAGAAATTGTACACCGTAAAGATACTAGCCCGTTTAATCCCTGGTTTAATTTATGAAAAAAAGTATTTGATAATTATAAAATTTACCTAAAAACATAACATTTAACGTATTTAGCGGGTATCGGTTAATTAAAACTACGTCATTTCGTATGAAGATTTAATGTTACGGCAATGCACGAATGACATCATTAAACAAGAAATTACATTTGACACGAACGGGGGTAAATATTGTTAAAAAAAAAAATTAATATAGATATATGTGTGTTAAAATGTTAGATATTTGCCACTCATACTCACTAGTAACGAGTTTTCAATATACATGAATACACAGTTCAAATTGCATCATGTAAAGTTATGTTTTTCAGTTGTATGTTTATATTCCTCAATAGCGTCATTCTCTGTACAAAACCCATCAAATTAAAATTACATGTTAATACTGTCATGCACTTCGCTTTTAATAGGGCTTTGTAGTACGTTTATTTTCAATGCACCCCTTATACTTTCTATTACTCACGTGTTTATCACACTAACGTACTCATGCCATTCATAATTATATTTTTATAATTAGATGTATTACTATTGTAATTTATTTAAGCTTTTTTGCAAAAAATATTACGGCTTATGCATAGAGCTCTTTGTTGTGTCAAATTGTCGGCCTTTCAGTCTTCAGATAATCTTTAATTTGATGCTTATGCCGCGTTTTTAAAGTTGCAAATAAATGTATTAATAAATTCGTTTGGCGCTTAATAATATATTTTTGAAATATTATTTAGGTGTTTTTTTCGGAGTTTTTTTGTGTGGATTAATTGACTAAACATTTGGTGTCGTTATCCATATGTTTTGCGTTACTTCAAAGACCTATAAAATACATTTTTTAGTATTTTTTAGCTTTATAGCTGTTAAATGATTCACAGATGAAAATATAGATATATCACATAGATCACATTCTCTTCATCTTCCGAATAATCACATAAAAGATCGTCAAGATCAATATCACTCTCTCGTAATAAAAAGCTCGTTTTTTAACGTGACAAAATTCCATAATTAAATATAAATCCAAACCACAATTTTTTATCTTTGATATCAGTTAGAACAAGAAAAATAAAGGAAGGCGTATCAAAAATATCATACTTAATATAATATGTTATGATTTTGGAATGTAGATTTTTACCACATGAGACCAATTACAAACAATTAGCGGTAATTAATTGCGCGAGAATCTTTAATAAGTATTAATTAAAATATAAATTGCTTGATGTTGCGGCTATTAAAATCAACACAACAATACATGCGTGAATTGTTTGTGAAACGTTAAAAGAAACAAGTCTAATCAAAGACATAGTATGAGCGACTGAACCGGCAAATTTTCGCCGATGATTACCACTTGATTACAGATATAAAAAAAAACAAATACACGAAAGCATTTTAAACATTTTATTTGTAACAATCAATCTCAACTTCAAACAATCATTTAAACAACAAAAATGTGATAATCGCCTCACATTAATTCATTTAGTAATTTATTTATCCGACAACGGTTAAGCGGGTATTCTCTACGTTTTTGGCTTTTGGAATCGCAGTCTCGCACCAGTTAGCAGCAGTGTAATGGCGGACAGTCACGTGACTGACAATATGGCGGCGGTCAATTTATCGATTATGGAACGGTCTATAGGTCACATAACCCCAAACCGGAACTCCTGTTTTTAGGGTTACATGCAGTCAGTTTGATACTTAGCACACATTGTTGAGTGCATGCTGCCTAGGATTTGTAAAATACATTGCAAATGGTTGGTTTTGGTATCAACTTGAAGGTATATTTGTAAGCAATAAGAAAATAAGCCATTTTTGTGCTCTACTTTTTGTGTTGATGGTTCCCGGCTTCGAAAGTAGGTCATACTATTTGAGCCCAAAATGGTTGTCTGCACAGCTGTCAAAACCGGTTTGCCTATTCTAAGGTAAATATTTTGAGTTTGCGCGTATAGAATTTAATGACATGCATTTTTTTCAAAAGTATATGCATTAATCTTTCCAATGATGTATGATGATATAGTGGGTATGCGCTTGATCATGGTAAAAATTGATATCGAACTTCAACTATTTTATATGTAATATAGAAGGAAATTAATTGCGCATGCGTAACCTTTAAGCACATCCGACCAAGTTAGTCGTCTGCCAGAATTTTGACATTTGACCATCAAAAACTCTCTGTATTGCAAAACATAACTGCCAGATGTCATTTTGACCCAAATAAGGGCTGTTTGCAATTGGGCTGTTGCACTTGGGGTCATAAGGGGGGTAAATGCTGGAAAATCACACCGAAACCTGTTCCGGAGACATATTCTAAGACTACTTAAACACCCGGTATTGTTTTTCAGTGCCATTTTGACATTAATTTGCATCAATCTCAATAATGAACCTAATGCATGTCTTTATTTCATCTGTATTTATTATTATTGTTTACTTTTTGAGCCTTTTTCTGTTAAAAATGCCCGCCAATTTTGGACCTACACTTCTATCCGCCTTCGCCTTCAACCCATTCAGGCAGATCTACTCAGAATAACACTACTTTGCCTTATTTTACCTGTTTGGATATCTCGCTGAGTTCAAGTAAAATCAAGTATTCAGCTGAAAACACAAAAATGATAATAATATTATGCTTTCTTTCCTGGAAGAATGTTGTTGCGATAGACCCTGCATGAAAAACACCAGGGAATCTGTATTTAAGTGACCTTAATATTATGCGTAAACCTAAGTGTGCATTTGTAGGCGGTGTCGAAATGGGTCTATAGCTCTGCCTGAACTGTCGTCCAATTGGTTTACAAGTCCGGCTGAAGTGACAGGCCATCGAAAACTGTACAGTGTGACTGATTCGGAGACGGCCCTCAACACTCGCCCAGTCGTGTCGAGAGGATCGGTGTCTTTGCAGGTTAGTACGCCGTTATTTTCAATTAAATCTATTGTAAAATGATTTCTTTGATATCCTGGCACACTTTTGTCACCAAAATTAGGAAATTTGTGTGTTTTACATTGACTGCAGCTCTGAAACCAAACTTTGTGGCGATAACTTTGCCGGTGTGCCCGACAATGTGATGCCGGCGTGGTGAATTAACCATTTGCAGCAAATAAAGCGAGAAAGACTATTGAAAGCTTACTCTAATTGTATCTAACTTACATTAGTTGGCACCGTAATGGGCAAATGCGCACAAAAAACCTTTTTTGTTTTCTCAGATTACACGGAATTGAGCACCCGGGCCAGACTGACACTTTCCGGAGCCTGCCCTAGACGGAACTCGAGCCGAGGAATCATAGGTCCAGGTGTGACAAAAGACTTAAAGCTCATGTCTGACGATGACTTTTTTAGTCAGGAAGCCAAGTGTGTTGTTTTTCCATGCAAGCGAGCCCTTTTGTTGGGTCAAATGACATCAGCATTGCTGCTTCTACATGGATTTTACCTAAAATGTGCAAAAAAAATATAAAAAGTTTGTTCGAATCCAGTTCAAAACCTGCTTTGATGCACAAATATTGCCATTGATGATTTTTTTCACTTATTAAGCCATATGTAAGATAAGCTTTGCCTATTAGAATCGAAAGACATGCCTTGTATGGAGTCTAAGTGCTGCATGTATGATGTAACCGAGTTTGGCTTTTCTACCTTAATTCTTGACGCGAAACGCTGTTACGCATGGCGCTTTCAACGGCAACTTTTATGAATTAATCTGTGTGTCATTGTACCGGAACTTTGTGATCTTTCTCAAAACAGATTATACCTGTGGGAAAAGTGCCTTTAATTTAAATTTGAAGGGGTTGGGTTCTCTTAAAGGTCACATAACCCCAAACCGGAACTCCTGTTTTTAGGGTTACATGCAGTCAGTTTGATACTTAGCACACATTGTTGAGTGCATGCTGCCTAGGATTTGTAAAATACATTGCAAATGGTTGGTTTTGGTATCAACTTGAAGGTATATTTGTAAGCAATAAGAAAATAAGCCATTTTTGTGCTCTACTTTTTGTGTTGATGGTTCCCGGCTTCGAAAGTAGGTCATACTATTTGAGCCCAAAATGGTTGTCTGCACAGCTGTCAAAACCGGTTTGCCTATTCTAAGGTAAATATTTTGAGTTTGCGCGTATAGAATTTAATGACATGCATTTTTTTCAAAAGTATATGCATTAATCTTTCCAATGATGTATGATGATATAGTGGGTATGCGCTTGATCATGGTAAAAATTGATATCGAACTTCAACTATTTTATATGTAATATAGAAGGAAATTAATTGCGCATGCGTAACCTATAGAGAACACAGATTGGAAACTTCGCGCCTTATCGGGCTATCTCGCGGCGGGGTCACGTGGTCGAGAAACCGATAAGTACACTTAGCAGGGGGTGTCAATTTTCCGGATTATTCCGGAAATCCGGATTTGAGCCGTCCAGGGTTGATTTTGAGGTGAATGTAAATCCGATGTGTTTGTTTAAGACGGGTGGGGGTAGGGACAAAATTCTTTTAGTGCGGGATCATTTCAGAACGAATATTGTTATAGCATCGTCGGCATTCCGGACATTTGCGCTTGGTACCGATTTTATTTATTGATTTCTGATTGGTAAGCGGCTTGCACTGACATGAGCAGTAACTGGCAAAGTAAAGCACTGCAATATCATATTTTAAAACAATATGTTAATCAAATTATATATTGACTGCGTATTTGCTAGGTTACTGGTGACTGGTTTTCTTTTTCTGCCGTCAAACGATATGCATATTTTATTTCATTTGGAAATTATGTATCGCGACATGTTTTCGGACAGTCGTTTTCGGATACGCTGGTTTGTCGATTTTAATTTAATTTCGAAGTTCTTAATACCATTTGTTTAGAATGACAAATACACCTGCGGTGTTACGGATGGTATGGTTTATAATATTTCGCATTGTACTCACCAGAAAATGCACCTAGAAAGACTATAACAAGAAATATCTTTAAAAAAGATATACGGCGTAAATAGTTTAATGAATGAGATCAAGTATAGCGAATGTCTTTTTCTGTGCAGTTCTTAGCTGCATCACACGCAGTACGGGATGTTACGGGGAGTTTTCGCGGCTTATTTTACATTATAACATATTGCTGGTCATAAACCTATAGATACAAAACAGAAAACCAAAAGAATAATGGAAGTGAAATTTAAACATATGAGTCAACCGGCCACACGAGAAGTATCCGTATTTATAGGCGCGTTCTTCGAACAAACCTGTTTTAGTGGTTTGTCGGGCATTGCTATTTGATTCGATTATTAACAGTATCAATTATCATCGTGCTAATGCTTAAAGTGATATTATGGGCATTTTGCACTGTTGAATTGAGCTGAAAAGAATTAACAGGTCAAAATAGTTAGTTAAAATGTGGTTACTGATTAATTATCTGCAACTCACCTTGCTACCAGTTGTTTATAAAAATATATTTTATATTCGATATGCTTACGTGACCCACCCAGTCCTGTAAGCTGAAATGATCCGTAAAACAATTTCGTGTCTTTGTGTCGTATGAACAAATCTGCACTAAAACTAAATTTAGGTTCAACTCGTAAACGCATGATCAGTTGTCAAACGAAAGTACGGTTGATATTCAAATGCATTATTTTTCTCTTTCTGGTATATTGTTTTAGTATGATGATGCTGCATTAATTAATATAAGTGTATATGAAGTAGAAACATCAAAAATAATCAACGGTTGCGATAGACACCTATAAACTGTTACATGCTCATAATATCACTTTAGTACATTAGGCAATATGGACGAATAATTATTGTTAAATTTATCAACAATAATATTTATCATTGTATTGTTGAAAACACATTAAGAATCTATTATTTACATACCATAATTATATTGCTGAATATCTTCATTTAACATATTTCTGGTCTAAAGAAAATTCCAGGTCACCTAGTTCACGGATAGCGTCTTTATTATATAACGATTATTTTACTGGCCGCCAACTTTTTTTTTTCATTATTTTTTATCGAGTGCACCGGGATTGTCTCCCATATGGCCATCGCCCCCAGAAAGACGTGTTAGTTGGTTACGGGGGATAGTGCATGATACAGGAGGCAACCCGTTCCAGAGGTGACCCTGGGTCTTTTAGTGCCCGGTGTATAGCACCTAGTACACTGCACCTCGGTTTAACGTCTCATGCGAAAGACGAGTTAGTAGGTTAGGTGCAGCGGGGGATCGAACCAGCGATCTCTGGATTGTGAAGCCAGTGTGTTACCACTAGACCACGGATCCGCTACGACCGCCAACTCCGGTGATGACCTGTATATAAACTCTGAATGTCCGCGAATTGACCCGATATACCTCGCGGGTTGAAATGCAATGCTTTAAAGCGAGGCCTCGCTTGCATTGCTCTTTATACTTTTACATGTTAACATGTTGACAGGAATAAGGAAGTAAGTACTAAATATGAGAACATAGCCTTTTAAGTATAAACGCTCTTGCGCTGGTAATTCTCTGAAAATAAAAGGTGTACGCACAAACTGTATTGATGTCGAGAATTGAGTGTAAAACTGTTCTATCTATTAAGCCTTTTCATTCGAGATAAAATTGTTTCATACAGTAAAACAGTGTTACAAAGACGCGGATATGTTTCCAATGTTCTGGTGGTATACTCAAATCAGCCAATGGAATAAATGAAGTGTATTCATTCGTACCTAGCCGCGGGAAATTTTATTGGAATTTTATTGGACACTTACAAAGGTCAGGCTAAGGTGAAAAGCTGGCTTATGCAGCTTACGCAGAAAAAAAGAACAATAAGCTAGGGCTCGGGGGGTTGGGCCCTCTCCACCCTTTATCCTACGGCTTAATTTTCCGGATTTCAAATTTGGGACAATTGACACCCCTGCAGTGAGTGAGTGAGTGAAGTTAGGATCAGCAGACGATTTATTCCATGAATCAATCGGAGTAGTCCGGAGATAGCCGGTGTATCACGATTGCGATAAGATAGCGACGCGTCAGTAGCAACGGCTACGATTATCGAGCAAAGTTATGCGAAAATGTTACGGCGCTATAGAAAGGCGGCTGTAACTTGGTCAATAATGATCCGATTTTTATAAAACAAAGTTTCATAGAAACCTGAGTAATTATGTTTTTATAAAATCTCGATTTTATTTACTTACAATAAGAATTTATAATGCCGCGATCGTTGAAGAAATAGCGCTAAGAACTTCCAAATCGCGACGAGAATGCTGTTGAATAGTTTATTTGAAAGGCTTTTGCTGATAAAATATTCTTGTATAATTTGGTATTCCAAACAGTTAAAACCTTATAAAATATTATTATTTCAAAACGGATAGATATATGTGGACACATAGATCTATGTCTCTGATTAAAACAACATTACAGTATAATAAATGCTATGATCGTTCGATCCAAAAACGGTTTCAGTTACACTTATTTCAATATTGATTGTGTAGATTTTTTCAATTGTTTAATTTTCCTTTCATTTAGATCTTATTCATGAGTTATAGGTTATTAAAGTTTTGTTTGTAATCCAGTTTTTTTTTCTTTTGGTAATTAAATTAAGCTTTCAGTATCGTTGGCTAGGATTTCGCGAAAAGAAAAAAAAAACATTTCACGCGCGTGTTAATCGTCGGATCAATTAGCGAACTGAAGAAGATGCTTTTTTCTTTATTCTTGAGAATGAATTAAAAGAAGGGATCCTAACTTCAATTAACAGTTTGCGTTGTTGATTGATTTTAATTGTGTGATCAGTGGCCGCGGCCGGCGAATTATAGTCATCTCGCAGCAAAATTTTAAATAAATCAACATACATATTCACGATCAATATTCATACAATATTGCTGTATTTGTATGAAAGTGACCGCACCTAATCTTATAACCATATTGAGTTTAAGGTATCACTCTAAATTATCATTATCAGATTACCAACTACAATGTATAGTATACATGTATGCAAAATCATGAACTAGTATGTTTTACATTGGACAACCGGATTTATATACGTTTTTCGTTTAACATATTTAGTTGATAATACAAGTGTTCAAGATATGTGAATACATAACAAATGTTACTCTAACGCATTACGAAACAATGTTAAGGAACGTTTTCTTTAAAAATAATTACTATTAACAACACCTCACTTTAAATTAATTAGTATTTGGCATGAGTACATCAATAATTTTCATATTATGGCATACAGCACTATTTGATGTGTTATCGTAATTATTATTCAAAGTCCCATGTAAAAGGAGTTTATTCAACTTGACTTTCTTTATACTAACGACATAACACAGCGTGATATAGGATATACGAGCTTTTATTAAGTGACTATAATACAGATACAAATAAGCATTGGTAACAAAAGTGTGGGGTCTTGGTCAAGCGCAGTTAACTTATGAGCCAATATGAAACAAGAACCTTTCATTCAGAATCATGTTAGGCATGTAGAACGAATATGGCATGAACTGACATATTAGTTTCATTTTAAGCATAACATCACTCATTCATAATCGTAATAGAAACTCGCGGTGCATCGCTCTTTTCTCCAAAACACATTACAATGCCGTGTTGTAACTCAGGGGATATTTGGGGGATACAATGCAAATGGATTTTTGACATAATTTTTTTATTTCATTTGCATCACAAAGTATCTTTCATTGTAAATTAAACTGCTCGAACAAATAATAGTAATATAAAAAATATATCTGAACAGAATGCAGATAAGCTCACAATTACAAGAATAATACACCTAAGGTTAATACAACGCACTTCAGGCAGGTTATAATTGAAAATCAGAAAACCATAACTAACAAACAAATTCGTTGAATTGGTACCACCGCCAATTTCAAAATTTTGTGACAGATGGACGGGTAACGCAAACTCTATATCCCTTCGCCTTTTGCGGGGACAATTCTCAGACACACGAACCGTAGATAACAATTGAAATTCAGACAACCATAACTAGTAATAGGACAAATTAAGTTATACATGGAAATTCAGTAAATAATTACTGTCAATCTGCTTGATATGTTTGGTATTTAGTATATTTATCGGTTGTTTAATTATCCATATAGTGGAGCTATCTGCTTGATATTTTAGAATGGCCACAGAATATACTAGTCTAGATAGATTATGGATAGATTGTTACATCCTATTGCCCTCGAACCAAACCATGAAAAAACAAGGGCTGTTTGTAAGGCATGCATGCCCCCCTATATGGGCTGGCAGTTGTAGTGGCAGCCATTGTGTGAATACGATATTGGCACTGTGACCTTGACCTTTGACCTAGTGACCTGAAAATCAATAGGGGTCATCTGAGAGTCATGATCAATGTACCTATGAAGTTTCATGATCCTAGGCGTAAGCTTTCTTGAGTTATCATCGGAAACCATTTTACTGTGTCAAGTCAAAGTGACCTTGACCTTTGACCTAGTGACCTGAAAGTCAATAGGGATCATCTGCGAGTCATGATCAATGTACCTATGAAGTTTCATGATCCTAGGCGTAAGCGTTCTTGAGTTATCATCCGGAAACCATTTTTCTAAGTTGAGTCACCTTGACCTTTGACCTAGTTACCTGAAAATCAATAGCGGCCATCTGCGAGTCATGATCAATGTACCTATGAAGTTTCATGATCCTAGGCATATGCGTTCTTGAGTTATCATCCGGAAACCATTTTCTATTTCCGGTCACCGTGACCTTGACCTAGTGACCTCAAAATCAATAGGGGTCATCTGCGAGTCATGATCAATGTACTTATGAGGTTTCATGATCCTAGGTCTAAGCGTTCTTGAGTTATCATCCGGAAACCATCTGGTGGACGGACGGACGGACATAAGGACGGACCGACATGTGCAAAACAATATACCCCCTCTTCTTCGAAGGGGGGGGGGAGGCATAATAATAAAAAGCATATTGTGTGTCGTTGTTGTTTTTTCTATATTACTGATCAAATATTTTTACTTGCACTGCATGTTAAAGATACACATTTTCACACAAGATACGTGCATAAAAAACAAACCACTCAAATATAATTGACACATCAATCGAGTAATAAAAATTAATACATGCATATATGTTCAAACTATTGATCATATATATACCTTCTTTTTTTATTCAATAAAAGACATACAATGTGTACAATCATGTATATGATCATAAAACAAAGTGATACTATGTAGCAGCAATAATCTTCAATAATGTTATACAAGATATGCTAATATATACTTGTTTGTTCTTGTGGTTTCCTTTTGATTAAAAAAGGTAAATATGTATTATTTTCTTTTGGGGTGTTTGTAAAATAAACAGAATAGTGATGAATATGGATAAGTTGCATATAGTGGGTAGAAAGCATACTGGACTTGTTTATGAAAATTTAATGTGTTTCCATTTTTGTTCAAATATATATGAAGTGTCATTGTTTAGGGCGATTTCTTTTTCAATCTGAATCTTCAGTTTTAAATCATTGATAAAACAATTCATTGTAGGTCTTAATTTTCTGTATTTCATGCTGAATATAAAATATTTCATTAATATAATTATGTAATTAACAGCGTTATTAACCTCTTGTATTTTGAAGGTATTTACCCCTAAACTGATGTCTAAGAGAGATAGTTTTACATTTAATTGTTGTTTCTCTAGAAAGGTTGTCAATTGATTCCATAGAGATTGAATATGTTTACACTCCCAGAAAAGGTGTTCTATTGTTTCAATATGTTCACTACACATATCACATAGATTTGTGTTGGATAGGTTGCATTTAAAAAGGTGTTTATTTGTAGCTATGATTCTCTGGATGTATTTATATTGAAAATTTCTCAGTGTGCGATCAGTAGTTGATTTATATGGCATCACAAATATTTATTTCCAATTAAATTCTTTTTCTCCAAAAAGGTTTTGCCATTTAGTTTGAGCTTATGAGATTTTGGCAGGGTTTTAAATTTGAAGTGAGAAAATGTTTTGTTTGTTTTGTTAGCTCATCTATTTTTTGAAAAAAAGAGCTATTGTCATCACCTTGGCGTTGGCGTCTGCGTGGGCGTCGGCGTCCGGTTAAGTTTTGTGTTTAGGTCCACTTTTCTCAAAAAGTATCAACGCTATTGCATTCAAACTTGGTACACTTACTTACTATCATGAGGGGACTGGGAAGGCAAAGTTAGATAACTCTGGCGTGCATTTTGACAGAATTATGTGCCCTTTTTATACTTAGAAAATTGAAAATTTGGTTAAGTTTTGTGTTTAGGTCCATTTTGTTCCTTAAGTATCAAAGCTATTGCTTTCATACTTGCAACACTTACTAACTATCATAAGGGGACTGTGCAGACAAAGTTATTTAACTCTGACTGGCATTTTGACAGAATTATGTGCCCTTTTTATACTTAGAAAATTGAAAATTTGGTTAAGTTTTGTGTTTAGGTCTACTTTTTTCCTAAAGTATCAAAGCAATTGCTTTCATACTTGCAACACTTACTAGCTATCTTAAGGGGACTGTGCAGGCAAAGTTGCATAACTCTGGTTGTCATTTTGACGGAATTATGGCCCTTTTTTTACTTAGTAACTTACTTGTAAATACTTTCATGCTATCATGAGGGTACTGTACCTGGCAAGTTGAATTTTACCTTGACCTTTGAATGACCTTGACTATCAAGGTCAAATTATTAAATTTTGCTAAAATTGCCATAACTTCTTTATTTATGATTAGATTTGATTGATACTTTGGCATAACAACTTTTACCTGACATACCACAATAGACTCCACCCAAACAATCCCCCACGCCCCGCCCCCCCCCCCCCAGAATCCCCCCCCCCAAATTTTTTTCTCTTTTTTTTAAAGATCATCTAATAAATGACTAAACCCTCACACTATACCCGTCTCCCCCCCCCACCCCCCAAATTTAAAAAATAAAAAATAAAAATTGTTAAAAACCCACCCAACAAACCCCCCTCCCCCCCAAAAAAATGTATTTTTTTCTTATTTTTGGAAGATATTGTAATAAATGACCACACACCCACACTATACACCCCTCTTTACCCCACCCCTCCCTCCTTTGTGATTGAAGTATTGAGATAGGTCCCTTCACCTTTAAAAGAAAAATAGATGAGCGGTCTGCACCCGCAAGGCGGTGCTCTTGTTTTGTTTTGTCATTATGTTTTCTACGAATGTTTTTTGAGTACATGGTGTGTTAATTGTATTGGTTACAGCTTTAATATGTATGGGTATACTTTTGATCAGTGTGTAGTATTTCAGGAAATTACTTGTAGGTATTCCGAATATGTAGCATAAGTTATCAAAAGAATAAAAGTCGTTTATTCTGTAGTCGTACAATTGATAATGTTTCGTTGAAACCAATTTTTATAGAAGAACGTTTTATTGTTAGTAGTTATGTCTTTATTGTTCCACAGAATGATTTTACTATTTATTTTGGTTTCTAAATTATGAGTAACTTTACACCATGCCGATAGAACATTCGATAGAAATGTGTTTTGGTTGAAATTTCATCTATGATATTATTTTCGATATTACATTCAAAAAGTAAGGAGTCACCATATGTTTTAAGAATTTTCTGGTAGAATAATCTCCATTTACTCGTATTGGTATTATCCAAATATCTTTAAACCCAACTGCATTTGATTGCATTCATATATATACCTTCTTCTCTCAAAGAAGGTTATCTTGAGAGGAAAACAAATACATTTGAATTGATTTCATATTTTGTTGCTTTCCTTGCTTTCTTGTTTGTTGTTTTCATTATGTCCACAATTATCGAACGTATGTTGACCGATAGCTTACTTTGAATGTTTTTATGACGTTAAGCTTCATAGATGCGACTGCCGTTTACATATGAAGAAGCGATAAGAGCCAGTAAAGCAATCAGATGTGTTTTGCATGACAGCATGACGCCAGAGCCGATTTCGTGTCCCTTTTTGTTGTCAGAACCAGTTCTCTTGTTCTCCAAGTAGACATATACCCTAAATTGCCCGCTTATTTCACAAGTCGCTGTCCCCCCTCAAAACCGGGTGCGTAGTCATCCAGCTGTATCTTTTCGAGTGTAAACGCCAGTAGCGGAGAACCTTCAAATTGTTACCAAGAGATTAAGCATGCATACACTATAATCACGAGCAGAGACTACTTTGGTATTTGATTCATATTTGTAAATTTAAAACAATGTACTTAAACATTCCACGCAGACCTGAGGACTCGCATATGCTGCTAAAGGTTCCCAAATAAAAAATTATAAATAAGCTTGTAATCCGTTTTGTGCCATAACTTTTGTAGACAGGGCACACAAGTTCATGTAACGATCGACTTGCTATAAATGTAAGAATACTCGGAAGCTGACCAAAACCTATTTAACGGATATAGACATAAGTTCATAGTAGAATAAATGTTGCAAAAATATCATAATATAGGCTGCTATTGCACGGTATACTACGATCATTAACAGCCCTGTGCGTGCGGATTATTGATTCGTCCCGATATCGATTATACTGTCTATGATTTAATTAAGTAAGAGAGCTTTTTAAATGTTCTGTGGTATAATTAAATAAGCGTCTTAAAATATCCGGAAGTTTCACAAAACGGAGCAGTTTTACCACTCGGTAGTTTTTGTTAACCGAAGGAAAAAAAACTGGTTATTAGATTGGCGAATGTTGGCGGGCGGGCGGAACAAGCTTGTCCGGGCCATAACTTTGTCGTTAATTGTGAGATTTTAAAATCATTTGGCGCATGTGTTCACCATCATTGGACGGTGTGTCGCGCGAAAGAATTACATCGATATCTCCAAGGTCAAGGTCACACTTTGAGTCCAAAGGTCAAAAATGGCCAAAAATGAGCTTGTCCGAGCCATTACTATGTCGTTCATTGTGAGATTTTAAAATCAATTGGCACATTTGTTCACCATCATTGGACGGTGTGACGCGAAAAAGAATTACGTCGATATCTCCAAGGTCAAGGTCTCCACGACTAAAAATAGATTGATTTTGAAACAAGGGGGTTAAATATGAACAATCAGTAACAATGCACATTTTGAGCTTTCTCCCTAGTTTATCAGACTTTTTTTTCAAATTGACATCAAGGTCGCCACGAGTAAAAAATATATTGAATTTGAAACAAGGGGGTTACAATGCACATTTAGAATTGTCTCCCTTTATCAGACTTTTTATGCCCCCGGATGAAAAGATCGGGGGTATATTGTTTTTGGCCTGTCTGTCATTGTATGTGTGTGTGTAAGTGTGTGTCCCAACTTTTAACTAAAACTTTAACCTTCTTCAAAACTTTTGCAATATTGAACATAGCAACTTGATATTTGGCATGCATGTGTATCTCATGGAGCTGCACATTTTGAGTGGTGAAAGGTCAATGTCATCCTTCAAGGTCAAAGGTAAAAAAAATAATCAAAAACTTTAACCAAAACTTTAACCTTCTTCATAACTTTTGCAATATTGAACGTAGCAACTTGATATTTGGTATGCATGTGTATCTCATGGAGCTGCACATTTTGAGTTGTGAAAGGTCAAGGTCAAGGTCATCCTTCAAGGTCAAAGATCAAAAAAATAATTCAAAGCGGCGCATTATGGGGCATTGTGTTTCTTACAAACACATCTCTTGTTTTTTATATTGAAAACCTGGTTTTGTGACAATTTTGTCCCTTATTGTTAAATGTGCATAGAAATTTAAGTATACGACGAGCATATTGATTTTGACACTAAACATTTTTCAAACACCTAGTGATATCGGCTATTTTAATCAGTTGCAGATTTGATGTGTATTTTCATCATCTTGTATAGATTATCTGCAAAAACATTCGAATTACACAATCGAACTGATTGATTGAATATGGTGTATGCTAGCAAGGTTTAATTTGTCTTTCCCTACATCTGTATTAGGTGACGACAAGTATACCGTAGGTCATTTCGTCGAGTTTGAGTCCTGTAACAAGTAACAAGAACACACCGTCACAAATAAAAGACATAAAACATGCAATGGTCATGTTCACAGCCCGATTTTTTGTTCAGGTTAGCGATCTGATTTAGCATAGTTTTGATATAGAGCCAAACAATTGCCATTTATTTGAAATAATTTTGAAAGCCATTCATTTTCAAAATGTCAATAAAGACATGAATGGGAAACGTCATGGCCTCCTAGTCACCATGTTCTATTGCCGATTTATAAAGATAATTGCATTGAATATTTTGAGATTCTAGCAAATATTTCTAACAAGAAACGTTGAACCTTTGTTAACATAAAAATACATGTAATTGAAAAAATGAATTAAAAGCTATGGTGGCAAATTTAAAACTTTTGCAGCGGACCGGAACAATTTGAAGAAGCTTCAGAGAACTAACAAAGGAACTTTTTGGAAATATGTCAAGAAAAATTCGCTCTACTGGTTTCAGAGGTTTCACGTAAAAATATATTTATGCACGCAATCTTACATGCACGCACGTACGAAGAACATTTATGATATAGCTCAATGACATTTGCTAAAATATCGGTATAATCATCGCTGCTACACGGGAGCTCTTAAAGCATTTTATTTGTCAAATTGTTCGATTGAAAATTTACCAGAATAATGTACATGCATGTGTTTGTTAAAACGTGTAAGTTCACATATGGACATACCTTAAGACAAATCATTTGCGTATTCCAAAATATATCATTTACAATATACGGCCATATTTACCTTGCGAAATATGTTCTGTAACTTGTCCTCCCTCGTCAAACAATACAATGATGTTTTCATGTGCGTAACCTCTGTCTGTAAGATATGCTTCAACGGCATCGGATACATGTTTTGCAGCTTCCACGTCGACTTTACTATCAATTGCATCTCGAAAGAAAAATTTTTTTTCGGTCAGAACATCGCTCGTTTCGTACTCTACTGTTTTATTATTATAAAATACTGAGTAGCGAAGGTTATCTTTTACAACTGACCTTAACTCTGTACTACTGTAAGCAAATCTAAATGATCTTCGTCCTGATGAAAAAATCACGTCGTTGTAAAGCCATGGAACCCACTTGTTATTGACAGCCCACAAGGCATCGGCATTTGGAGCAGTTTTCAAATCATCAATTGCCACCGACGCCCATTTTTGTTTACACCCATCGATTGCTGATATAAAAGCATTGTTTATTTGATCGTCCTTAGGCTTCCAAAAGTCTATGACTAGCGACAATTCCGATTCAGAATTGTTGTTTTGAAATCTCGTGTACTGTATTTCAGCCAAGACACCGTATGAAACAAGGCGCGCGCAGTACTCAAAAAATGATGTCGCACGGGTGATATTGCAATGATTTGTGTCGAGAACCAATGATATTAAATTTGGACGACCAATAATGTCATTTGTAAGCAATCTAGGCAGGTCGCGTGTTTTTGTTCTCATGTTGTCTGCTTTGTAGTCGTCCATAAAATTCTCCTTGCTGTCCTGTTGTTGATCTGGATATGCTATATATCTTCTTATGTTTTCCATAGTGCTCATAATACTTGCAGAATATGTTTGCAAAAATGCCATGTTTTCACTTAGTACTACATCCGCTTTTAGGTCTTGTCTAATGTTTTCTAAATTTTGCTCCATAGTCTTAGTTGCGGACTTAATAAGCGCAGCGGTATCCTCCTCGACAGGTATTCCGATCAACGATGCAAGTTTTGGAAAGATCTTCGATGAAACAAAATGGACCGCATCCTTGACAAATGTCATACCTACTTCCTTGGCCAATATCATAACTAATTCCTCCTGCGATCTCGCAACATGCATTCCGCAGGAGACTACGATGAACATCGCAAATGCTCGACCTAACGTAGGAGCCATGGTCGACGACAAACTAAACTTTCGATAAGCGGTACAAATCGTATATAGTCTTGATTTTCAAGTTATTAAAGGGATACATATTAAATATATAGCGCTTATATTGACCGGTATTGAAATTATAGCAACACATAAAAGATGTACAAAATAAAGGAATGCAATTAAAATATCATACAAATCATGTTAAATTTTGAGACGCAAAAACTGCGGTATGCAATTATTGTATCGACATGTGTGCGCAACAATATAGTTTTTACGTTGTTATTTTGCAGTGACTAAATCAAACAATATTTAGCTATTTTTATACGTTATTCAAACATTTGTGAAATCGAATAACCTAGAACATGTAACTTACTAATCATGTATATATCTTGCTTTAAGCAGTTAGCAACCGAATTACATAAAGCCAAGTGTTCAGTCCAAAGATGAGACGTGCTATTTTTGATTTTTCGATAAGAAACGGGAACACGTCAATCAAATGCATTTAAACTAACTGTAATTTAGATAGATAGATAGATAGATAGATAGATAGATAGATAGATAGATAGATAGATAGATAGATAGATAGATAGATAGATAGATAGATAGATAGATAGATAGATAGATAGATAGATAGATAGATAGATAGATAGATAGATAGATAGATAGATAGATAGATAGATAGATAGATAGATAGATAGATAGATAGATAGATAGATAGATAGATAGATAGATAGATAGATAGATAGATAGATAGCTCGATAGATAGATAGATAGCTAGATAGATCGATAGATCGCTAGATAGATAGATAGCTAGCTCGCTAGCTCGCTAGATCGCTAGATCGCTCGCTCGCTCGCTCGCTCGATCGCTCGCTCGCTAGATCGCTCGCTCGCTCGCTCGCTCGCTCGCTAGCTCGCTCGCTCGCTCGCTCGCTAGCTCGCTCGCTCGCTCGCTCGCTCGCTCGCTCGCTCGCTCGCTCGCTAGCTCGCTCGCTCGCTCGCTCGCTCGCTCGCTCGCTCGCTCGCTCGCTCGCTCGCTCGCTCGCTCGCTCTCTCGCTCGCTCGCTCGCTCGCTCCTCGCTCGCTCGCTCGCTCGCTCGCTCGCTCGCTCGCTCGCTCGCTCGCTCGCTCGCTCGCTCGCTCGCTCGCTCTGCTCGCTCGCTCGCTCGCTCGCTCGCTCGCTCGCTCGCTCCTCGCTCGCTCGCTCGCTCGCTCGCTCGCTCGCTCGCTCGCTCGCTCGCTCGCTCGCTCGCTCTCCTCGCTCCTCGCTCGCTCGCTCGCTCGCTCGCTCGCTCGCTCGCTCGCTCGCTCGCTCGCTCGCTCGCTCGCTCGCTCGCTCGCTCGCTCGCTCGCTCGCTCGCTCGCTCGCTCGCTCGCTCGCTCGCTCGCTCGCTCGCTCGCTCGCTCGCTCGCTCGCTCGCTCGCTCGCTCGCTAGCTCGCTCGCTCGCTCGCTCGCTCGCTCGCTCGCTCGCTCGCTCGCTCGCTCGCTCGCTCGCTCGCTCGCTCGCTCGCTCGCTCGCTCGCTCGCTCGCTCGCTCGCTCGCTCGCTCGCTCGCTCGCTCGCTCGCTCGCTCGCTCGCTCGCTCGCTCGCTAGCTCGCTCGCTCGCTCGCTCTAGATCGCTCGCTCTCTAGATCGCTCGCTCGCTCGCTCGCTCGCTCGCTCGCTCGCTCGCTCGCTCGCTCGCTCGCTCGCTCGCTCGATCGCTCGCTCGCTCGCTCGCTCGCTCGCTCGCTCGCTCGCTCGCTCGCTCGCTCGCTCGCTAGATCGCTAGCTCGCTCGCTCGCTCGCTCGCTAGCTCGCTCGCTCGCTCGCTCGATCGCTCGCTCGCTCGCTCGCTCGCTCGCTCGCTCGCTCGCTCGCTCGCTCGCTCGCTCGCTCGCTAGCTCGCTCGCTCGCTCGCTCGCTCGCTCGCTCGCTCGCTCGCTCGCTCGCTCGCTCGCTCGCTCGCTCGCTAGCTAGCTAGCTCGCTCGATCGCTCGCTCGCTCGCTCGATCGATAGATAGATCGATAGATAGATAGATAGATAGATAGATAGACTTGCAAGTACTTTATTGACCCGTAGCACTTTGTACAAATTCAGGCACGTACACACAAACAGTTTTAGGGGCCCGTTCACGGATCGACTAATTCACTTTTTCCAAATTGGTGGACGAAATAAAAGTACAAGTTACATGTATAAAAGAGCAAAATCAAACGAGTATAAAACCATCTGTCGCGAAATCAGATAGATGAGGTTTATCTCATGTCTGTATGGAAAATATATTTTCAAATATCTTTGATATTTTCGATAATCAATCAATGCTAGTAAATCAACATGTGAATTTTTGAAAAAAAAAGAAATAATAAAATTGATAAAACGTTTTAAAATTACACGTTACAATAATTTTACTTGTATCCTATTGTTCGTTTAAATTGTCGATGTCGATATCAAGTATATCATTTATATTAAGTTATAAGTGCACATTTAAATGTTATCTTGGTTATCTATTAGCTGGTTGGTTACTTGAATCGCCTTTTAACCCTGAGTATTCCGAGTCTATGACCTTAACTTTTGATGTTTCAAAATAAGTCATTTAAACAGAACCGTGAGGTCTTTAAAAAAAATCTCTGTATGAAATTGTCATTCTCTTAACAGAATAAAAAAATGCCCGAGTTGTACATGCAAATATATTGATTCTTAAGATTTTCATCAGATATTTAAATTAAAATGCATAGCTATCACTGACTCTACATCAGTTGTTCAAATCAGAATGCAGAGCTAGGCCGAAATATTTATTAGATGATCAAATATATACGCGCTAAATCTTTTAAAGGTTTGGAATCTGAATGCATATGCATGCGCTAAATCTTCGTCCAATATTAAAATCAGACCGTTTTGAGCATCTGAGGTCAATCTTGTGCATATTTATACATGTTCATTTAATCACTTGCTTTGAATCTAGTGCAATACCACGCGATCTTATTAGAACATCTAATCAATTTATAGTGCGTAGCCATTCTTTTTATTCGAACATCTTATGAATTGTGATGTATATCGTATGGCCTTACATACACATGTTTAGTTTTGATAAAGATCCCATTCATGTATATGCTCTGAGTTTTCACTGGGTCAAATAAATGTTGATTAATATAATTGGCATATATATTGGTTATGATTTAAATGTGACGAAGATCTAGTGCTTAGCTTTGCATTCTAATTTTATCATCTGATACAGATCTTGTGAATACTATGTTTTAATGATTTGGGAAATATCTTCTCCATTTCTATACATTCTGATCTCAACATTTGTTCAAGATCTAATGTATACCCATCGATTTTGATTGTAATGTCTAAATAAGACCCAGCGCATAGCTATGTACTTTTATTCAAACATCCGATTAAAATCTAGCGTTTGAAATGTATTATGATTAAAACATTTAGTAGAGATCTACTGCATCATAATGCAATGGCCTAGCGATGCAAGCTGATTTTCTGATAAAAGTCTGTTTCATTAATTATGCATTTTGATTTGAACATCTGATGCAGAAAAAGGGCACACATATGATTTGATCTTGAAATAGTACACACATTACCGCGTAATCTTTTCCGATTAACACGTCGTATGAAAATAGCTATGCATTGTTATTGAAAATATATGATGCAGATATGTTGCATAGCTATGAATTCTAATTGTAATAGAAGATGAAGATCTATTGCTTTGACATTATTTAAATTTGAACATCTTATGAAGAACTTTTGCCAAGATTTGCCATTCTTATTTGAGCATCTAAAAGATCTAAAAGATTGTCTTTCTTTCTACTTTGAACATCTGATTAAGATCTATTTGCATAGCTATGCTTTCTTTTTTGGAAATCTAAGGAAGATTTAACATTCTAATAGCCAAGATTGCCTCTGCCAGTATATGCCTCGTTGTGCCCATACTGTTCGAATGTATTTGTTATCCTGCAATTACCTTGAGTCGAGCGGTTCAGGAAACAACTAAAATAATTTCTGGATTAATTCAAACGGTGCCGCAATAAACGATGTACCTTTAAAAGATTATTTAATTCCCGTTAAATGCATGTCAAAATTGTTTATTTACAGTGTCTTTAACCACGCAAAGCCGATAGTTCCATACACACCGCAAATGACATACACTACGCGTTGTTTACCTTGAGTCGAGAGGGCACATCCGAAAAGCGAGAGTACTCGATGGCAATAGGCAATGAGGTCAACAAAATTTCGAAAAGTCGATTCACTGAACAAATTTAGAGACACTGAAAGATTAATGTTACCTTTCTTTATAACTTCTATTTACCATTTAATAAGTTTCTGTTTTATCGGTCGATCTTCTTTTGAGCAACACGGACACGAAAACGTGCTCAAGAATTGAAAAAAAAGGTTCGCAATTTGTTCAAATAAAATTTTAGCATATATGTTACTATTAAAAGATTTGATAAAATTAGCATCCAATAGGGACAGGGTATACCCACTGAACATGTAGATATCGGCATGTCACCTATTTCAACGATGTGCGCGCCCAGATTGTTCCATGCACAATTTTCTTGGAATCGTGAAAACGTAAAAGAATGTTCGTTAAAAAAATCAAGTACATGAAAGTATGTGTTAATACTAGCTCAGTGGTCTGCAATTTATGTGCAAGTTTAATGAAGAGTACCTAAACAATACACAGAATAGGCATAAATTTGTATTATTTCAGTTGAAGTAAGATTTTTAAATGCAATAAAACTTTGTTTCCTTATTTTAGTCGTGTCTGTAATTATTTTTAAGCGCAGTAATGTTAGTAAAACAAAATACTCGGAGTGCATGAGTGTGACGTCATCACGAGAACCGCGATTGTCCCACATTTTTATTTTAAGAGTAAAATATCGATAACGGAACATACAGGTAAGTCGCATATCTGGGGCTCGAAAAGGGGTATTTATTTCGTGTATTTATTTGATTAAATTAACAAAACATAAACACAAAAGTGTTTCTCGATAAATATTTTATTTTTATTTTCTTCCAATAGAGGGAATATAGACACACTTTATTAACATTTTATATTTAATCACCAATCGATTTAATACCTATAAAAATGAAATATGAATGTATTAAAAAATCAAACAATCTCAGGTAATTTGTTTATTTAACAATCTCCATTTAATCTTAATATTTCGATTCAAAGCATCAATCATTCAATCCGTTATTTAATCTCCCCTCTGAATAAAGATTCTGTATACTTTAATTCGAATGGCATACTAACACTACTTAGTTATAAGTAACACTGTTATAAGATCAATGAGTATACAAGTATACATATTAAAATACAAATCTGAATCCGTCAAGCAAAATGCTCATCCCTTCGTGTTTATTAGTAAATAAATAACGTGGAATTTTGAAAAAAGTGAAGTTAGGTTAATTTATTGATAACGCATGGATATATATTAATGCATGTTTGAGATGTTCAACTGTTATTTAATTATATAAAATAACAGTTTTTATTTATCTTATTTTTTAAATTTAAATTGTATTTATGTTACAGCAGACAAACAATAGATAATTATCGTTTTATACTTTGATCGTAGTTAATCATAATAAATCCTAGACATGATATTTTTTACACTTGTATTACCCATCTTACGCCTCTTCACACCTATTTGTACGGTGTATTGAATTTCTAAATGTGGGACAATCGGGACGACACCATCGATACATATATGTGCCCTAATATATTTTCTTTTTAAAACTCGACGACTAGTTTTAAGAAAAGTAGATTATAAACAAAAATGACCTTATATGTGTAGTGTGGTAACATAGTTTGAAATATCTTACATGTAATGTTCTGTTGTACATTGGCACACAACTAGGAGTAGAAATTAAATAATAATTACAATATATAACTGAGTTGGTACTACGCATGTTACTAATCATTCAATAACAAATCAACATAAACAGTATTTGATTCGCGATTAATTGTTGTCCATTAATCGTAGACATTTTTTTTTATTTCACATGCATGCATTTTAAATTTCGATATGTGCTATCGTTTTTCCATTCTTTCAAAACAAATGCAATTAGTAGCAAATGTATATGTCCATTTAATTTAATATAAGTGGTAATTCTACGAAAAGGCTGATAAAAATATATTAGCTAAAATAACTGTCCGAATTTATAATTGCATTGTCATTTAACAAATATTATATATCATTGCTATCATAACGGCAACTGACAAGTAATCTTTTTGAGCTATCATGAAAATTAGTACGGTCAGCCAGCGAAAATGTCAGATATCAGCAATCTAAACGACTGATAGCTAACCCAAAGTGAAAATATAGAGGCCCTAGCAAAGTTTTCAGAATAACTAAATACACACAAATAATAAGACTACTAATCTATTAAGTATCTGTTAAAATTAATGAAAAATATTAATTGGTGTTTGTAACAAGATTTAACTGTGGCGTCTCAACCATATCTGATTGAATAAGCACTGCGCTCCAAGGACTCAGTTCAATTTTTGGCGAAGTTTGAAAATGTGTTTGTTTTTTCGTTGAATTATATCACCTGATAGTTTTATTAGTATAATTACGTTTTCACAGTCTATCATTTCGTAAGATTATTCTGTATTTCTCTTCATGCTCCCATAAATTCTACCTTTTGGACTTTGTGATGATGGGTCGACCCTCGTTTTGCGTTTATCTATAGTCATATGATGAACACTTTCGCTGATACAGTATCAAGCTCAAGATTTCTGTCATAAAGTAGTATGTTGCAACCTTTGAGCAATTTGACGATAGCGAAAGACACACACGCACGTGATTGATATTAAAGGGGCCATTTCACGTTTTGATAAATTGACAAAATGTAAAAAGGTTGGTTCAGATTCGCAAATTTTCGATTTAGTTGTGATATTTGTGATGCAACAGTAATACTGAACATTTACCATGCTCTAATATAGCCATTATATGCATCTTTTGACGATTTGAAAACCTGAAAATTATAAAGCGTTGCAACGCGAAACGATTGAATAATTTGGAAAGTTCTGTTGTTGTCGTTATATTTATGGAAACTACGAGGATTGCTTATATATAGTATAAAATACAGCTGTTATTGCATGATGGTCGAGGGGTCTAAGTGGTAGACTTTTTACTCCAGAACTCCAGGGGTCAGTGGTTCGAGCCCCGTTGAGGGTTATTTATTATTATTATTATTATTATTATTATTATTATTATTATTATTATTATTATTATTATTATTATTATTATTATTATTATTATTATTATTATTATTATTATTATATTCTTGATTTTTTACTGGAGCTTTTTAAAGCAAATGTTTAGATTTATCAATAGAAAGCATTTAATGACAAACTTCAAAACATGCCAAAATCTGTGAAAAGGCCCCTTTAATGTATGCAAATTATAGAACTTGCATCTCTCTTACATCTAAACCACATGCAATAATTCAGTACTCAAATAACACACACTTGCATGCAATATTCGTAGTGCAATTATATGTGTGGTAGAAAAGATACGGTACATGTATAAAGGCAAAATAAGTACATACATTACGCTCTACACAGTTCACTTTGAAAGACACGTTATTTCATGCGAAAGCCGTATGTTCACAAAGCTTACACGCAAGTCAGTTTATCATTTAATACGTCAATTTAAATGGCTGGGTGATTAAATTTGATGATGATATGATTATATATATATGGTATTGTATGCGGATAGGGTAGGTATTTTTCTCCACTTTTTCAGAATGAAAGGGTCATACTTCAGAACACGTTGGTGCTTCATGCAGGCGATACTTCTGGTAATAAATCTTGACATGGAGCCCATGTCCACAAACAGTATCACCAAATAAAATACTGATTAGTGTTCACTTGTTGAGTCTGAGAGCGGGACAAGGTTCATTTGGCGAATTTATAATTAAAAGGCTATTAATCAGAGGTACTTAATACGATCTGACTGATTCTCGAACTTGGTCGAGATATTATGCCTTCGAAGAGTATCACTATGTTTTATAATAATTCCGATTAAAACAAAGCTATTAGAGTGCAGTCACGGTAAATATTGCCAATTGTCATAATATAGGAGTGCTTCAGACGATCTTGCAGCTGTTAAACTTGTTCCGAGATATATAGCTCACAACTACTATCGCCAAAGAGATACTAATAATCCCAGTGGCATTTGTCAACGTTGCGTTCGAAGATGAGTTTTGACTTAGATTAATTGAATTGATAAGGAGCAGGGAGAAATCAGTGCCAAAAATTCGCAAATTTTGTAATTTTAGTAATGGTTAACTTAAAAAATAGTTTGATTTCAACAATTTAGTTTGCATTCACGTGAGATTTTCAATTAAGATAATAATCTACATACATAGTGAATACTTTTTCAAAAAAGCATCACAAGCACTGCAGATAATAATTTTCAATATTGATCATTGCTTGAAGTGATTCTAACGTTTAATTCACTCAGATAATGAAAACATTTAGGCAGCATAGGCTCTCTATTAGTAGCAACTGCTAAACTTAAATTCATTGGGCCTGTGTCGATCACAATGTTTAAACGCTGTTGATCTCGCGTCCCGGTGTCCTTTCAATTGTTTATAATACCTGATGGTTATACAATAAATTTACAAACTTACAGGGTATGATCATTTTTATTTTTTTTTAAACAAAAACAAACACGTCTTAATGCCGAGCTAAGCCTTTATTTGTCAGTCAGCATTCCGCTGAAACATGACTGGCATGTATGTGCCCCGACCCGGGATCGAACCCGAGACCTCTGGATTTCAGCAAGCGCCTTATCCACTGAGCTATGGAGGCACATTTGAATGGTGTTTGCATTTTATTGCTAATTATTGGTTAGTGTTGCTTTTATCAACTTCTCTAGAATATGCTGCCCTATCCATAATATGTAAAATTTTCATAAATTCAAATATTACACCTCAGAGATATTGGTCCTTCTTAGTCTATATGACCGGTTTCAGTCTGTAAAATGCGATAGAGACACCCACGGCTTCGATCCATATACGGTTTGTGGCTGCCCGTCTGGTCACTATGATGCCATAGGGACCTCAGTGGGGTTTACTATTTCTTAAATAAACTTTGTACAAGAAGTCTTGCAATAAGACAAATTGTTATCACGTGCATTTATACTTAAACTATAGTATGTTATTCAAAACAAATATGTACACATGTTTTTGCATTTTTAATTTTCTGACGAAATGCTTAAAAAATTATTTGCGGATAACTTAAATTTAACTTACTAACATGAAAGCATGGACCAGTATAAGGCCGTTTATTCCTGGTACAAATATGAATGATATTTCCAAAAAAATGAGCCCGTTAAGTTTTAAATTAAATTTTTGCAGATCTCTAAAGAAATTTCGCGTTCAAAAATATGCCAATAAATTATCTGTTGTTAATAGTATTGATATATTATACATTTCATATCAGTTGTACGTGTTAAGGTGTTTATGTACACAAACTTATGAGCGAAACACGTTTTTGACCTGTTTCCTAAATGTACTTGACATTGAAGCATATAAAATTGAGCTAGCGAAATTATTGAAGAAATACACACGAGTCAGAAGAAACACAAGTGGTTTCTGCAGGTTTAGTTTTGTTAATGGATCCAATAATTGATAAAGTCGTTAATACCACACACACAGCGGCAACAGTGGCCATTAGTTTCGTGGTATTCTTCTCCTTGATCCTTGTTGAGAACGCCCGTGTTTGTTGGACTTGTTTGGTCTCCATATTTCTTCGAGTGTTATTGTTGGCGGGTATGTTTAATGACTCAATGTCACGTATGTTTTGGATTTTCTGTAGAGTTCGGCACTATTTGAAGCCGTCTTAGACATAGTTTTTATAGTATTAGAATTGATGGTTGGTTGGGTTGGGTTTTAAGCATCAATCCAGTTTTACCGCAGACAATACACGTATTTGTATATACAATGACGTTGCAGCAAAGTACACCATAACAATAGATGTCTGTAGTTAAATGTATCGTTCTAAGAGGACACAGTTGAGTAGTTCGTTGACGTTTTAATTGACGTTAGAACTTTAAACTAAATTGATGATTAGGGCCGTTATTCACAGCCACTTTGCACGCTTTTAAGTGAGCATATGCATTTCAACACGAGGTACCGTATTGTCTTTTTATACCGAAGCTAAGTCGTTTCACCAATCAGTATTGCTTTGGTTATAAATGACGCGATTAGTGCAGATTGATGTATCTTTCAAAGAGCCGAAGACGCAAAACGATTCCTAACGTCAAGGTTTATGGCAACGAACGTTGGTGCGCAAACGTAAAGTGACGTTATGTCGCACACGGCGTGATACAGCATCAACCAGTCAGTGATAGACTTCGTTCTCAGCATGCAATGCACGTGGATATCCAGAGCGTTTCCGCGAACGCCGACGAAGAATGAAACACACAGGCACCCGACCTGTATAAGTTTATTAAATTGGGGTAACAACATCATAATTGGTGGAATATGATTGTCCGTCTCAGAAACGTTAGCGAGAGCCCGTTTTCGATTTTTTTTCATATGCGGTTTATCCAAAAGAAATTATAATAAACATGAACGTGTGTACATTCTCGGCACGAATGGCAAACAATCGTTTTGCAAATTGCACACAATGTTTATATGTTATTATGTGAAAGAAATGTACAAAAAGAAAATATACCTTTAAATCTCCGATTGGCGATACAATGGCTGCATGTTTTCATTGAATGCGATATTCATTTAATATAATTGTTTTAGATGTTTTCAACCTGTTATAATACGTTATTTATATACGTTCATTCAATAAATTGCATCCAGTCAAACTTATTGTTTACATCAAATACATTTTTCATACAACCCAGACTAGCCGCATGCAATTTATAAACTTTACATTGAAACCTTGTCCGAATTACTATGATCCCAGCTTACAGTCTCTGGCAAGATAGATCTTATTGACAAGGGAAAAGACCGAACTCCGTGGGAATACATAGTAAAAACAGCATGCGGTGTTTCAAGTATCATCTTTTTAGGCTGTAACATTTCTTTGAAACTTAAATAGATTATTTTCGACTTCCAGACCAACAAATTAAAAAAAAAACACACACTGAGGTAGTATAGCGTAAATAACACTGCGGGGAATCATGTGAGTTTGTATTGATAGGAGAGACGGACCATGGCAATGCCTAAGTAGCTGAGAGGGCCCACTTATCTTTCGTACCTTTAGAATCTGTTTCCATGCGATCTAATTGTTGGGATAGTTTTCACGGATCAATTTAAATTTATCACGAAATAATGCATTTCGATATTTTAATTTCATTTAACAGATTTAATATAGTACGTATTCAACTATTTCAAAATATGAGTTTCAACGATATGTTGGTTAATATGACCAGCATATCGGTCCCGCTAGTTCTCATGAACATGCTAGCAAAAGCAGCTCAATAAACTCAGGGGTAAAGGCGACCAAACCATTCTCACTATTGTGCTCATTTTCTGGCTTAGCCAGAGTTCCGTACTTTTATTTTTATTCAAGTGATTTCTCACTTGACGTATCTCGTGTGACGTAAGTTCTGTGAGTTTGTAACATTACATTTTCACCAAGGTTAAAGTCAGCTTGATAAATAAACACAAATTATTATTTATGAAATCTTTAATTGGGACTTTTGGACAGTCATTAAGGAAAAAATACGCATACAAAATGTATATAAGTTTTGAGATTGGAAATGGGGTCGAATTTTGGCCCCAACTTTCACTGTTTGACAGCATAGGCAGGAATCGTTATAATTTTTCTGTTTAAAATCACAATTTGAAAAATATTTAACCATTCAAATGTCTGCATCGAATGTCTTTAAAGATCTTCAAATTGACTCAACTCTTATAATAATAAAGACTTATTTAAAGTATGCATTAGAGTACTTAGTAATCTACAGTGCCCACGTAATGACTGTAAGAGCTTTATTGGTCAACGACAAAGTGCATATGTACCCTAGGGCAATATAGAATATGAACCCAACGGCAATAGAGCATATGTACCTAACGGAAATATAGCATATGCACCCAAATCATTTGGGTCGTACCTAGGCATTCGGCAGTAGTCAGTACGCCCGTGCGTATAATTCAGTTTCAAACTTAAACAAATGAAAACTCTTAAAATTCAATAAATGCAATAAAAAGTGAGTGCTAAGGGGGTAGCGGTATAAATATGTAAACAAGCAAACAAGACGTCCACTTTTAGAGAAAAAAAAACAGTGGGTACAAAACACAACACAGACTTAACTCCAAACATACGAAGTAGTCTTTTTTTCACTGACGAGGGGTAATAATGACTGTGTAGACTTTACTCGTTATACGACTGTGTTGTCGCCCTTCATTTTTGGGGGAACCAATATTCGGACACCGGTACTAAATAATGTTTACAAGGCGCAAATTTTCAAATTGTCGGCGAATGTTTTAAGAGATATCGTCAGCAAAACATGTTCATTAGATGATACTCAGAAGCTAGCTCTTTTGACAGATAAGTGGGAAAATGTTCACAGCTTTACATTTCGCTTAAGGTTAGTCGATTGGTAGATCTACGAGTTAAATAAAAGTTAAGTATGCTCGCTCAAGACTCAGCGAGCATGCTGTTGTTACATTCAAAGAGTGTTTCTTTTACAGTTTAATCACAAACGAATTTAATTTTCTGTTTAATACTAAATATCCCAAATAAAATCAGTTTCAGCAGAAAATAATGACGGGCTTAGTTCTTGGCGCTACATCGCACCAGGTTTGACAACTCGTCTAAACAAATACACACGCCGTGGGCGTGTCACTACATTTTTACAGAGTCGCAACAAAAAAACGGACATGAGAAAGGTTTCCATGAAAAATCCTTAACTTTGTAGAGGAAAAAAATCTAGGAATAAAATTGCCAAATGTCGCTGAAAGATAACAACAAAACGCATCTTCTACAATGAAATCCAAAATTTTCTTGGGGAGGAAGCAGGAGTCAAACATTTCCTCACATTTACATACCCATTCACTCGCAGTCATAGGCTTCTTGATTTAAAGCCTTGACACTCAAACTTAATAGATTATGGTCAAAAATATATTTGCAGTTGGTAATGTTTATTGAAAATATTTATTTTTCTCAGTTTTTATCAAGCTAAAATTCGAGGATAAACATTGCCAAAATGTGCCTGAAATGCAACACCAAATTACACCTTTTGCAAAGAAATTTAAAAAAAAGTTCTAGGAGAGGACCCCATACTCCCGCCAGCAATAGAGTTGAACACACTCGCACACCTATGCAACTACGGATCCATTCTCCCTCGCAATATGGCTTCTTGGTTTATAAGCATTGACTCTTAAACTTAGCAAATAAAGTATGGTCGAAAGTATATTTGCTGTTGACAATGTTTAATAAAATATTTCCTTTTATCGGTCTTTTTCATATTTTTTATTATTATTTTTCAATGATGAAAAAAAAGCCAAACCGTGGCTAAAAGATAACACCAAAATGCACCATCTGCAATGAATTGTCCAAAATTTTCTTGGGGGAGGCCCCCAAAACCTCCCCAGCAGGAGGGAAAAACCCCTCCCGCACATACCCCACAATCGCAGCTTCGGTGCTCGATCGTGCTTTTAGCTGAAATAGCCTCAGAAACGCCCCTGAAATGCAATAGGGTATATGTATCAAACGAAAAAAGCAAAACGATTATAACTTCGACAGGGTATAGTTACCGTCTTGAAAGAGTAAATCCAACGTATGGCGCGTGTACTCGGGTATAAAAAGGGTCGTAAATGTAAAACACACACACACACACAGATGAATGGCACCATTCAAATGAAATATTATAGATTATAATAGCATGATAGTAATAATATACGCACAGATGAAGCGAGTGTTTGGCACCATAGATAAATATTTAGCTGAATCCGAAATACCGTAAGCGTTATAAATGGAAACGTTTATACAAAGGATGATTAGTGTCACGATATTCAACAAAATCAAAGACCTATAGATAACACAGATTGGAAACTTCGCGCCTTATCGGGCTATCTGTTATCTATAGGTCTTTTACAACATGTAAATCGTTGTCTACGTTGTTTCAGCTTGGCATTGTGGGTAAAAATAAATACAGTTGTTCGATTTAAAACGAAAGAGCAAACGCCAGTATCATAGAGTGTAGCCTTGACATGCTTTAGTTACACAATGCGAATCTTAGCCAATTAATTTAGTTTAAACCTATGTATTTAAGATCGATTGCATCGAAAGCCGATGGCTGATTGAAACGCGTACGAGAGATCTAAAGAACGCTCCCACAGCGAGGATCGAACCATGACCTCACGGTCGCTAGGCGGACACCATATCCACTACGCGACGGCAACCTCTTCGGCAGTTGCAGCAGCAGTATCGCTCGATTGGTCTTTGTCGATTCGGGTACTACTTACATGTACCTCGGGTACTCTTAAGTATACTTACATGTACCCCGGGTACGGTAAATATACTTAATCGTACCTGGTCGACATTAGACTGTACCCGAGTTGTATTCCCGCAAAAAATCCGATGTCGTAAAACGCGCTACCGATTATCTTAAACAAACTTCTCTTTAAATATAAAACTGCATCAACATGCTTTTTGAGTATGAGTTTCGATAATATAGAGGCCATTTTACAGAAAATTGACATAAATGTGAATATAATTTAATTAAAAAAAATAGCCGACAACGACCGATTTAGCGTCAAATTTCCCGGGTACGTTTTAATATATTTACGGTACCCAGGGTACATGTAAGTATACTTAAGAGTACCCGGGGTACATGTAAGTAGTACCCGAGCCGACAATGACCAATCGAGCAGCAGTATCCGTACCAGAGGCGATAATAGCAGAAGTGGAAGTAGCAGTTGTATATGATTTATCACAATATAAGCGTTCTGTTTTCGTTGGTGTCTTTATCTTTTTCTATTTCGTAAGTATTGTTTATTGCAGAACTGTATGCAACATATCAACATTGTATTAGTATGGTTTTAACTAGTTGTCATCTGGCGTGTTCTGCTGTGATGCTTCGGTGTATAGAGTAATAAACGTGCCATGAATAATAAAACACGCTTTTTTTATTATTTTACAGCAACAGACAGGCACATATGTTTATTTCAAATCGTCAAAGATGTTTGGTAAAATTTTATTAAAAAAATATTTTTTATAATTAAATAATTATTTTTAATGAAAACAGTAATGTGTACTAATGAGCTGCATTTTGGTTATCTAAACGGTCGTCGATTACAACTAGTAGCGCTTTAGTGCCGGCTTAAGCACCGTTGAGGCCCATAGGCTGTGACACTTTTTTGCTCCGGGCACCGGTCCACGGCTTAGTGCCTAGTCGATTTTACTCGTTTAAATTAGCCTACCATTTCCAGGGATCGCGCGCAATCTGAACGCATCGGACAGTGGGCTACACCACACCGTCTCTCTGATGTATGTAGGCGGCCGTCATATTGGATTTGGAACTACTTTAGAAAACAAGATGGCGGCCCCTCGTAAAGAGGAAAAATTTAAACATGTGTTTTAGCTCGTCTTTTTCAAGATAACATTCTTTAAGTAATAATTTAATGTAGATCTGTGAATTCCCACAACGTACTTAAAAACTTGTTAAAATTTAAAGATGCCATTACTGACATACGTGTAACTGATAGGGAGTACACAATTTTAAATTTACTCGATGTCAATACTATAAGTTATAGTATTGACATCGAGTAAATATAAAAATTAAATCGACTGTTTTCGTTATATTTTGTGAGATACGAGGATTGCTTACATAAACTTGATAAAGTATGAAACACATCACTCATTGTATTAGCATGGATGGCCGAGTGTAGTTGCAATAATCCAACTCCCAGCTATTGACCCTCCGGGTACGTATGTACTCATAAAAAGCTCAGATCATTTAAGAAGAACTAGGCCGAGTGGTCCAAACGGTAGACTTTTACTCCACGGGGTCAATGGTTCGAGCCCATTTGAGGGTTACTTTTGCTCGATTGGTCATTGTCGGCTCGGGTACTACTTACATGTACCCCGGGTACTCTTAAGTATACTTACATGTACCCCAGGTACGGTTAATATACTTAATCGTACCCGGTCGATTTTAGACTGTACCCGAGTTATATTTCGCCCTAAATCCGATGTCGTAAAACGCGCTACCGATTATCTTAAACAAATTTCTCTTTTAACAAAACTGCACTAACATGCTTTTTGAATATGAGTTTCGATAATAATTTTAATATAGAGGCCATCTTACAAAGACCGAATTAGCGTTACATTTCCCGGGTACGTTTTAGTATATTTACCGTACCAGGGGTACATGTAAGTATACTTAAGAGTACCCGGGGTACATGTAAGTAGTACCCGAGCCAACAATTACCAATCAAGCGTTACTTTTTTATTTTTATTCAATTTTATTCTTTTATTCTTTTTTTTTTATTGCAGCTTTTTAGATCCAATGTTTGCATTTATCAATATAGCATAGAGTCTATAATGAAAAAGATAATTTTGGGAATTCTTATGTTATTGTTAGATTTTGTGACATTTAAAGGATTGCTTATATAAAGTATAAAATAAACCACTTACTATATGGGAGCACTGATGGCCCATAAGTTTAAGCTTTTACTCCAAGGGTCAGTGGATCGAGCCCAGTTAAGGAAGACTTCCTTTCTTTTGTTTTCTTTTTTATTATTTTTTATTGGAGTATTTTGCTCAAATGTTTACTTATCAATTTAAAGTATTTAATAACAAACTTCAATACATGTCTAATCTGTGAGTGTGAAAACATCCCTTTGATATTGCTAGTTTTCCTCTTACATGCCCTTGTATTTTAAGATAGAATACTTTCCTCTCCAGAGGAAAGAGGTATGGGTTTGAATCCCATCGGGGGCTTCAGAGGATGATTCATTTTGAGACAAATGTTAATATTTGCTTTAGTGTATCCCAAAATTAGCCTTATATTAAATATATAACTGTGAAAGATAATTCAAAATAATGTTTGTTTCTATATACATTGTGATCCATGGACATGAACATTCAATTATGCACGAAACATGTATGATTTGAGGGAAGAATACGACAGCAAACTTAAAATGGACATTCATTTAAGATTGTTAAGTAACCAAAACTATAAATGTTGTAAAGCTTAAAATTGTGTATGACGTCCTTGCTTCTGGACAGCAAAACAGTTTAGGCATAAATGATTACTCTTTTCTTTAGAATCAACATTGATGCATTATTACTTAAGCAAAGTTGAACTTTTTAAAAACTCGATGAATTTGGGAACTGAATTTTTCATGTTCGTTACCAGTACTGAACATAATGTTACTGGTGAACAAATGCCTTCTCTCTTTACACTCTACAGGGAGATGGTGTTTTTCATAAATATCCAGGTTAATTTGTATAAATACCGGGTAAGACCTCGTATCATATTTATATACGTGTAAGCTATACATTTATGATGATGACATTTTGTGTTTCGCTGTAAATTTACAGAGAAAATATACGACAGCTGCATGTCCAGGGTTTTTTTTGCCCGATTTTATAGCCGAAATTCGGCTATGTTCCCAATCCCAAAAAGTATACTTTTTTCCAAAAATGTGGCAAAAAATTCCCAATTTCCCCCCCCCCCAAAAAAAATTTTGTTTTTGTTTTTAGAAAGAAGTCTCATGCGTATTTTATCTCAATTTCAATTCAATTACATCTAACAAAGTATTATATGATTTTATTCTTTTAATTTGAATGATTATAAAGAGTTATATCAAATTTAGTATTTCCCTAATCAGTGGACTTTTCATGTGGAAAAAAAGGCTAATAAATTTATTTTCCCAATTTCATGAAAATGCCGATAAAATTCCCAATTCCAAAGCCATGGGCTATCTTCCCAAAAAGTGGAAAAAAAAACCCTGATGTCACCAGAGTTGTTAAAAGAGCATTTAGACAGTATTGTCCCTGACTTTTGCCCATTTTGACATATTCTTATAAACAAGAGGGCCACGATGGCCTTGTATCGCTCCACTGCTGAAAAAAAGGCTGAAACAAATATTCTTGGCATGTGCAAATACTTAAGTATAGGCCCTATTTAAGAACATGTACACTTTTGTGACCCCCTGGGCTGGGTCAAAAAACCCAGGAGCATAATTTGAGCAAACTTTGTAGAGGACTTCTATACATCACTACATACAAAATGTGGTAGACCTAGGTCCTAGAGTTAAGGATAAGAATATGTTAACAGTCTTCATAAAATAAGCAAGATATAAGCGTATAATATAATGTTAAATTTTGTGACCCGCGGGTCAGGGTCAATATGACCCAAAGGGCATAATTTGAACAAACTTGGTAGAGGACTTTAAGATGTTACTGCATACCAAATTTGGTAGCCGTAGTCCGAATGGTTTTCAACAAGAAGATGTTTAAAGATTTCACAAAATAGGCGCTTTATAAGTGTTTATTCAATTTTATGACCCCCGGGGCAGGGTCAAACTTGACCCCAGAGGCATTATTTGTACAAATTTGGTAGAGGTTTATTAGATGCCACTACATACAAAATTTGGTAGCCCTAGGCCCAATGGTTATGAACAAAAAGATTTTTAAAGTTTTCACAAAATAGGCCCCATATAAGCGTATGTTCAGTTTTGTGAACCCCTGGGCAGGGTCAAACTTGACCCCAGAGGCATTATTTGTACAAATTTGGTAGAGGTTTATTAGATGCCACTACATACACAATTTTGTAGCCCAAGGGTTATGAACAAAAAGATTTTTAAAGTTTTCACAAAATAGGCCCCATATAAGTGTATGTTCAGTTTTGTGAACCCCCTGGCAGGATCAAATTTGACCCAAGGGGCATAATTTGAACAAACTTGGTAGAAAACTATTAGATGTCACTACATACCAAATTTGGTAGCCCTATGCCTTATGGTTAAGGACAAGAAGATATTTAAAGTTTTCACAAAATAGGCACTATATTAGCATATAATCGATTTTGTGGCCCCCAGGGCAGGGTCAAATTTGACCCCAGGGATAAAATCTGAACAAATTTGGTAGAGGACTATTAGATGTCACTACATACCAAATTTGATAGCCCTAGGCCGGATGGTTATGGACAAGAATATATTTGAAGTTTTCACAAAATAGGCCTTATATAAGCAGATGTTCAATTTTGTGACCCCCCGGGGCAGGGTCAAATTTGACCCCAGGGATAAAATTTGAACATATTAGGTAGAGAACTATAAGATGTCACTACATACCAAATTTGGTAGCCCTAGGCCCAATGTTTATGGACAAGAAGTTTGTTAAGTTTTCACAAAAAAGGCTTTTTGTGACCTCCAGGGCAGGGTCAAATTTGACCCCAGGGGCATAATTTGAACAAACTTGGTAGAGAACTATAAGATGTCACTACATACCAAATTTGGTAGCCTTAGGCCCAATGGTTATGGACAAGAAGGTTTTAAAATTTCACAAAAAATTAGCCCTTTATAAGCATACATTCAATTTTGTGACCCCCGGGGCAGTTTCAAATTTGACCCCAGGGGCATAATGTGCACAAACTAAACTATTACATGTCACTACATACCAAATGGTAGCCCTATGCCATACAGTTATGGACAAGAAGTTTTTAAAGTTTTCACAAAATAGGCCTTATATAAGCATATGTTCAATGTTGTGACCCTCGGCGCAGGGTCAAACTTGACTCAAGGGGCATAATTTGAACAAATTTGGTAGAGGATTATAAGATGTCATTACATACCAAATTTGGTAGCCCTAGGTCCAATGGCTATGGACAAGAATATATTTGAAGTTTTCACAAAATAAGCACTTTATAATCATACAGTGTATATTCAATTTTGTGAACCCCGGAACAGGGTCAAACTTGACCCCAGGGGCATAATTTAAACAAACTTGGTAGAGGACTTTATATGCCACTACATACCAAATTTGGTAGCCCTAGGCCCAATGGATATGGACAAGAAATTTTTTAAGTTTTTACAAAATAGGCCTTATATAAGCATATGTGCAATGTTGTGACCCTCTGGGCAGGGTCAAACTTGACCCCAGGGGCATAATTTGGACAAACTTGGTAGAGGACTATAAGATGCCACTACATACCAAATTTGGTAGCCCTAGGCCCAATGGTTATGGACAAGAAGTTTTTAAAGTTTTCAGAAAATAGGCCTTATATACGCATATGTTCAATTTTGTGACCCCCGGGGCAGGGCTAAATTTTACCCAGGGGCATAATTTGAACAAATTTGGCCAGTGGAGCTAAAAACTGATTCTTTGTTTAGCGTGCAAAGGGGATGGAGGAACATGTGTTGGTGCCTTTTTAAAAAGTTGTTTCATTGTGTGGAAAATTGAGTTTAAAAATGTATACACAATGCCTAATATGTGGCAAATTCCAACAATGTCTGTGGTTTTTCATGTAAAAATAAGAGATGTGTTTGTCAGAAACATAATGCCCCCTATTGCGCTGCTTTGAAGCCATATATTTGACCTTTAAGGATGACCTTGACCTTTCAGAACTCAAAATGTGCAGCTCCATGAGATACACATGTATACCAAATACCAAGTTGCTACTTTCAATATTGCAAAAGTTATAGGAAATGTTTAAGTTTTCGGACAGACAGTTTGCACATATAAGTTGGTTTTACAAATTCACTGAGTGTAAACATTGGGCACTTATATTGCTCAAAGTGACTGGGAAACAAATTCTTGTGTTCTGATTTACATACATGTATTTACACTTGAAAATTTCAAAGTTAAGAATGGTAATTGTTTTCTTATTGCCAACAACTGCATAAATCTTAACATTGTAAACTGGTTGTTTTGTCTTTATTACTACTTTTGTACATTTTTTTCGTATTGCCCTCTTTATATTAACTTTCAACATATATATATTATATCCAGTAATTGTAGATATCAGATGTTTTGTTATGTAAATGTGTAGGGTTCTTGTTACTTGTCACACCCATTTCCATTTCATAATGCCTTAACACTGATATAGCATATTAGTGATTTTGATTATTGTATTTATGTAAACTTATTCTATATGCTGATAAAAGTGTCATCCTTTATTTTTACAAAGATCCTAGTATCATCAGTAGTGATTTTTGTAAAGAACTTGAAAATTGTATTAAATGGTTAGTTGATAACAACACTGTCTTTACACCTTGGAAAAACTGAATGTATAGTGTTTGGATCCAAAAGGAAATTATCTAAACTTCATAATTTTACTGTAAAATGTAATGATCACACTATTGTTTCTCAATCATCTGTTGAACACCTTGGTTCAATATTCGACACTGACCTATCTGCTTCATCTATTGTTAATAATATTATTAAAAAGGTGAACTCAAGAATAAGATTCTTCAGGGGCATAGCTAGCATTTTTTGAGCTGTAGGCCCGAATATGTTACATGAAAACATACATCTAAATGTGATAACAAGATAATAGTATAACCAGTGCTCTCTAATAATATATGCTATTTACTATTTGATCTCAAATTTAAATGAATGATATGTTAATATGTGTATTAATGCCACCATTTGTGTACATTTGCCACCCATATATAGGACCCTATTGGAAATAAGTTGCAAAACTTTCATGGGACATCCTGTGGTATATATATATCATGTCTTGATTTCAACATCTTGTAACTACTTGTTATTTCAGATCTCTGCTAAATACACTGACTAGTTACTTGTAACTGAATTTAACTGATTAACTTTGACTGTGATATTCAAAATGTGATCTATCACTGCATTGTGATCCAAAACCTGTGATAATTGTTTTCCAATTGTTAAATGTTGTAAATTGACTGTATTGTATGATCTGTACTTGTATGACATATATATACATATGTATGAATAAATCAATATTTAGAAAAGTGTGACTGACACTGTTTCCAGACATATTACAGTTAAATTACTTCATGTCAGTAATGGCAGTCAGGGATGGAAAATATCTTTTTACAATTGTTGCCTGCACTGTCGACCATATTTAGTGTTTTTGTTTCCCATCTTAAGAGTACCGACCCAAAACCATGGGCATGCCTGTGATATGTTTCTTAAAGTTTCTTAAAAGATAAATAATATAAATTTTAACAACACCACTGCTCAGTTTTAACATTTCCAATACAGTATGTCTTATTTTGAGGGGCCATTCTGAATTGAGTTCATTTCCAAGGGCAAAGTTATGCTTTAATATATTAATATTACCAAACTGAACATTGTTACACTGTCCCTAATTTTAATGGCACTGGATTATTTAAGGCTTTGAAAAGCTAGTTGCCTGGCCGGGATAACAACATCTGGAATTAAAATGCCTAGGATAAAATATAAACAATATCTGCAAGAAGTACTGTAGGGTTACCATCATCAAATGCACAGAAAGAATCGTTTTTCAAATTCAATCAAGCCCCAGACATTCCATTCCATGAAGTCTTTCAGGTGTTTAAATACTGATAATAGCCCCACTGAGGGCCGTATGGCTATGGTCCATATACAGTTTGTGACTGCCTGGCTGGTCACTATAATGCCATTGGGACCAATGTGGAGTTTACTATTTCTTATATTACACCGAAGAGTTTTCTCTGTAACACTGTCCAGTGTTGTACGATTGTTAATGGTATAGAACATAAACATATTGATTAAATCTCAAAGTTTGTCGCCTGCAGCCGAACATCAGCAATGTTGCAATGAATATAATTTAAGAAATACTGATTCTTTTAAGTTTGAATAATGTTGTTGTTTTCACTTCAATAAACAACTAATTGGCTTTCTTAAAATTTATTAAAATTTGAATATTTTGCATGCAATAATATCTAATTTTAAACAATAACATTAATAAATTTACTATTATATTACTCCTTAAAGATATTAGTCCTTATATATCTATATTATCGGTTGATTTAGTGCAAATTTGTTTGTGTGTAACCCGAACTATATTTTCGGTGTAATATCTTCCGCCTAGAGGCGTTAGACATATCCTTCCACCAAATACACCCGAGAGACGATCGCCGTTATGGCGGAATTGTCCGAGGAGTCCCGATTGGGATCGCGCGGCCACTAGGAGTTGCAATCTGAACGCATCGGACAGTGGGCTACACCACACCGTCTCTCTGATGTACGTAGGCGGCCGTCATATTGGATTTGGAACTACTTTTGAAAACAAGATGGCGGCCCGACGGTTTCAAACCTGGCGTAAAGAAGAAACATTAAAATGTGTTGTTTGTAGCTCGTCTGTTTCAAGATTACATTCCTTTAATAATATTAAGTGTAAATCTGTGAATTCCCACAACATAATTACACTTGTTTAAATGGAAAGTTTCCAGTATTGACATTGAGTACTCCTATAGTATTAATTATCAATGATGACTTCATGTAGTCAATATAAATTGCAGCAATAGTCTTTTGATAATTTCTATTTTGGCAGACTCTTGGCTCAGATTTATTCTGAACGCGAATAATTTCAGCTATCCTTGATTTTCAACTGGCACCTTTAAATTGACTGTTTTCGTTATAATTTGTGACACTACAAGGATTGCTTACATAAAGTTTAAAATACATCACTCATTGTATAGGAATCCGGGTCCGTTCGCCCTAATTTCTGTTCGCCCTAAATCCTGTTCGCCCTAAAACCTGTTCGCCCTGGGTCCGTTCGCCCTAAATTTTATTATCAAAGCAGGGAAGCAATAAATATAACGAAATTTGTTATCTTTTTAACATTTTAATATATAAATGACAACTTAAGTTACAAATTGCCTACATGTGTGAAAAATCAAGAAGGCGCCCTTTAACGTGTAAGCGTGTTTGTAACAAAGCCGTCGAAGGCCAGAAATTTTCTCTTATTGTTTATTATATTAATTAATGAAAACTTTACAATGACATCGACAAATTTCACTGACAACACGGCATTAATTGCTTAAAATATAGTCCGTAATACAATTGTTGCGTTATAACTCGTATACAGATAACTCTATTGATAGTTCTGTGTTCTTAATTCAGTTCTTTACATAATGTTTCAAAGTCCAATACATCCAAGTCCAAAAGTTAATCAACAAGATATTACAAAATCCGTTCAAATCCATCCGTACGCAATTCTAATTAAATAATGTATTGAATTAATACATCAAGCAAAGATACTCTTACTCTAACTACACACCAATGGCGGCTGAGCGCAGAATACTGCAATCGGCCGCCAAAAAAATCTATATGGATTTGCAGACAGAAATACAAAGACAGAATCTGCGGACTATATATACGAATTTCATGAACTAACAATTTCACTAACAACGCGGCTTTAATTGCTTAAAATACAGTCCGTTATACAATTGTTGAGTTATAACTCGTATACAGATAACTCTATTGATAGTTATGTTATAATTAAATAATAATAATCTTATACCTTGATGTATTTATTATAATTGAACATTTTCTTTGAGACCAATTTCTACACAATTTAAAATACACCGCTCTGTTTCATTTACATAATTTATGTTTATTTACTTAATCATACGCTAATAATCATATTAAAGATAATTTCTAAAAAAATTAATAACAACAGTTCTGTTTTATAAACATGATTTATGAATGCATCAATATTTAGTATACTCTTTAGGATAATAGTTTCAACTTAATAATCATATTCTACATAACTAATTTCTATATGATTTAGTAATTGTTCTCAATGTTAACTATATTAGGTTAATACGACACTCAATCAATCAATTAACACAGACCGTTATCTCTTTAATCTCTCAATTAATCGACAACGATCAAGAAAGGCCAGTAGCTACTTCACACAGCGCAATACACGCGTGAATTATTGGAAGTTAATCAGTTTAGTAAATTGAATATTGATGAATATTGATGATGTTTTTATTGAGATTTAATGATGTTTATATGAATTTTAAATTTATTTGCCTATGCAGGGATCGACAAGAATACAAGAAATTAGATAATCCGACAGACGGTGGTTATATATTGCTGAATGAAAGAACCATAAACAACGCAAGAAGTTACACTCAAAATCTCATAATCTTAATGACTATAATACACATATTAATGTTCAAATAATACGTAAATTTAATATATACAGCTTATATATAAAATAATAAATGATGCACTTTATATTGTGTACATTGTAATTTAGAGTTTACATACTCACCAGTTCCAAATAGTTTTTTATAAATGATTATAGCTAGTAATAATGATAAAACAATAAGAACTGAACAGTTATATTTTATTGAGATGTTTGTAATCCAATTAAAATCACAATCTTATGAAATATTTGTAATATTTAAATTTTCATTTTAACTTATTTAATAATTTTAATTAGTCACAATTAATACAGTTTTAATTAATTTCAATTAACAAAATTTTATAATTACTATTGCATATTGTTTAAAATAACTATTGCATATTGTTTAAAATAACTAGTGCATATTGTTTAAAATACGTTGATGTACTATAATAAAACAGCTTATAGGTCCCTGCGTAAGCTTCTTTAATTATTTACATCTATTATGGATATTAGCGCTTAACGCTAATTCGCATAATCGAAGAATGGTAGCATTTAATGCTAACTGAAAATGAAATACGATAGAGACAACATTCACTAAGACCGTAATAAACAGAATGATTAATTATTGATTATTATTTATCGTACGTAAATGAAGATCCCGTTACCAGTTACATTAGATGGAAATAATGAAAACCTCAAGGACCATTAAAATATATAGAAAAAGTACGTACGATATGTTTTTATTATATACAATTGACAAATTAAATTAAACTAACCAGTTCCACAAAGCCGATGCTGCCACCGTTCACCAACGTCGCATGTAAACGCATGTTGTCTAGGTCGTACCTCCAAATTGCACGAAATTCACAACACATTATCCATTATTGAAATAATAGAACCAGACATTTGAGCTCCATTTTATATACTGGGATAATTCACAGTTAGGTTATTCCGAACATATCAAACAAAAAGGTGTTACCGAAATATAAAAGACGGCGCTCTTTAACTTGTACGCGTATTTGTAACAAAGGCCAGTAATATTCCCTAATTGCTTATTATATTAATTAATGATGAAATCTAAGGTACAAACTTGCTTACATGTGTGAAAAATCAAGACGGCGCTCTTTAACTCGTAAGCGTGTTTGTAACAAAGACCAGTAATTTTCACTAAGTGCTTACTATATTAATTAATGAAAACTTAAGGTTCAAACTTGCTTATATGTGTGAACAATCAACTGTTCATACCCCGATATGGAAACGATAATATAGGGCGAACGAACCCAGGGCGAACGGACCCAGGGCGAACGTGTAACAAGGGCGAATGGACCCGATACCATTGTATAGATCTACGCATGGAAGGCCAAGTGGTTTAAGCGGTAGACTTTTACTCCAGGGGTCAATGGTTCTAGCCAAAATGAGGGTTACTTTTTTATTTTATTAAATTTTATTCTTGTGTTTTATTGGAGCTTTTTAGATCAAATGTTTACATTTATCAATATTGCATTTAATGACACAAATAATTTGGGAGAGTTCTTTTTTTATTGTTAAGTTTGATTGTGTGATATTTCAAGGAATGCTTATACATGTATAAAGTATAAAATAAACCACTGACTATGGAAGCACTGATGGCCCATTGGTTTAAGCGCTTGACTTTTACTCCAAGGGTCAGTGGATTGAGCCCAGTTAAGGAAGACTTCCTTTCTTTTTTCAGCATAGCTGTTTAACGTCACTTTTGACCTTAGTTTACCTTTAATCATGACCAGTCAAATTCATATAAAAATTCCCGCCAGTAGGTCCCAAATGATTACATCCGAATTGTACATTAGCTAATAATACAAAAATCACTGTAAACAATGGATGCATATCATTTAAACAGAAATATGAATATATTTTAAAGAACATGTACATGTTAATTACAATAAATTAAAAACATGATTAAAAACATTCTCTAAACATTACACCGAAACGTTTTTCCTTAGTTTAAGAAGCATTATAGCATTAATCACATGTCTCTAAAATTAAAAGAAGCTATTGTTTACATGCCGTAACGCTCACTCTAAACACTACAAAAACACACACACAAAGTGTAGCAAAGGTACACAAAGTCAAACACATGCTGCAAGGTCCAATAAACCCACTGTAACTCTTGGATTGCCTTCGTTATACCTTGCCTGGAATTATATTCCCCTAATAGTCTTAAATTTATTAAATAAAGGATACACTGGTTAACTTATTTGTGTTTTGATCTGACTTTACTTGTCTTTGTAGCCTTTGCTAGACTGTGTGTGTCTTTGCAGTGTTTAGTAAGACCCACTCTTACTGGTATCTAAATTTGTAAACAGCATAGTTAAACATGTCAATGTATCAAGTCAAAAAATGTAATAATTTACACTAGTGTTAGTCTATTGCAAGATTTAGTTCACTGATATATTAATTTAATGTGTTATTACTATTAATCACTTCAAGTGGCATAATAATCAATCAGTTGTGTATTGCGCATCAGACCCAAGAAAGAATCGACGCTTGCTGAAGAACTTTTTATTTCAAGATGGTGAGCATAATTAATTGTAAATTTCACCAAGCGCTTATTATATCTAGTTCTGCGGGTTTTTAAATGTACATTACATCAATAGCTTTTGCTGCCATTTTGTTTATCGGATGCAATTTAGTTCAAACACCCATATGCCAAACGATTGACTGCCCACAATGTTTACCTTATTCTTGATTATGGACATTTTATGAGCAAATTATCGCGTTATATAATTGTGTTGATACCAGTGCAGCAAGGGCCCATTTTTTTCAACAACGATATGTTAAGTCATTGAAACTTTTAAAGTGTTTTCTGTTGAGTTCAGTAACAATGTTTATATGTGAATATCTGTAATATTATATATATATTCAGGGCTCGACATTAACTTTTGAAGCCACTTGTCCAGTCCTGACCAAAAATCAACTTGTCCTGACCGTTATATCTTATTCTGCTCAGTACTTTGCAAAAATAATGAAATAATACAAAATGCTCAAATCATAAAGACTCGAATCGTTCAAAATACATGTAAACATAATTGTAGGCAATTTAAATACAAAAAGAAATGACTAGAATAACAGGAAAACTCAAGATTATTGATTTTTAAACATTATACAAAGCCATAATACCTGACAAAACTTGTGTGTTGCCAACATCAAACAGAAAATGTTAAAAGTGATGTATATGTACAGTACTTAACTGATATTTAAAAAAAAATCATTCTATACATTGAGAGGATTTCACTACTTTAATTGTCTGTAAGATAGGTGTACCGGTGTCGTAAAATGCATATTCTTTACAAGGGAAAATATTCTTGTTATCTTGGCAAAGAAAAAAATGTTAAGGGTTGATTCCCTTGTAAACAGTACAGTGTAGTACATGTATCACTCACTTAGGAATGGAGAGTAACGTAATGAATAGACTGGGGGTGTCCAACGATGGGAACTATCGGAATATCTCGGGCTTCGACGATTAAACGTATACAAAATATACTCGGAAAAGTTGAGTGATATCTCCACAGAAATAATGGCTTTAAAGGCATTTTTTCTAAGTTATACAATTATAATGACCACTTGTCCCGTCGGACTAGCAAATTCTTTATTTACTTGTCCGGACTAACAAGTTGGTTGTCCCGGACAGTCGGACTACCTTTAATGTCGAGCCCTGATATTGTGAAGTGTTTTTTTTTATTAAGCTAAACTTTTCAGTACATTATACTTTCTTGAAGAAATGTTGATGAATGAATCCCAGAACTTTCCAAGCATATGTTCGGTGTACATCTTTTTTTCTTTATCTTTTTCTTTTACATTTAAAATACTAGTTGGAAACTGTGTAGAGCTATGATTGTCCCAATTTTGTACATGATCTGATGAACATGACCATTCCAAAACTCTATTTTACTGTCTGTTCATGTCAATCTACTATCCAGTCAATTAATATTTCTGTGTTTTTTGTTTAAACTATTTGGGATTATTTTGATGCATGTTACATCAATTAAAAAGTGTTATTTCTTACCGTACAAGTAATCAAACGTTTTATCTTGTAAAATGTTGCAACTCGGCCCTGTTTGTAAATAAAGTTCATTGAACATTATATGGATCTTAATAGTTAGTGCAGCCCAAAATGTCATATTTTGTTATTCTCATTATTTGCTACTTAATTGCTAGCATAAGAAACATACCATTGTAGTTATTTGAATATTTGTTTCGATTTAGTTGTTGCAGTTTCTTACCGCCTCACTGTCACATGTACCAACACATGTACTCACAGATGTAAATAAGCAAACACATTTTCAACAAGTTGTTGGGTTATGTGTCCAGATTTTTATGGGGATCAATAATCTATTGAAATAAAAAAGGCATTTAATTGTTTCTATAACAAAAAAAGTGGTTTTAAATAATCTTTTTCTAATTTCAGGTTCAGTGCTTGTGGAAAAACATGAGTTCCTGATCCAGAGTAGCTTTAAAGGCGTGCCCTTATGATACATGTCATTATCAATGTGACAGTTGCCTTAAAAAATTGATGGAGAATAATTTTTTTTTAAAAAGCTTAAAACGTTTATTTACACATTTTGTGTCAAGACTTAATTAAACAATTAATATAGTTGATAGAAATAAGTGTAACCAATATTATTGCTGTTAATTGGAACATCCTTATAGTGTAAGCAAACACACCTTTCTATATGGAGAGGAAATCCAGGTTCAAATCCTGGTGGGGATCCCATATTAGCAGCAACTTAGATTATGTTCATATTGATTATACAAACAATACTTTTTGTTGTCAAAGTGTGTTGTATTTAATATGCAAATAAAATTTTCATTGTTTTTTGATAATTTTCTCTATCTCACACACACTTACGCAGTAATTTTGTTTTGTTTTACTTCATGTTATGTATCATTCGTATTAGAGCACCATTCTTTGGTTCACAAAATATCAGATGTCAAAAACAAAGGCCCATAATTATGTCCTGGAAATTTATCATAATTATAAAACTTTTACTTTGAAAAGAAAAGGGTTCTTCTTTGTTTCTACTACAGAATCAAATAAAAACGTTATTTTTTGTACTATATTACAAATCAGGATATACGCCGAATATCTTTTTAGCTCCACTGGCCAAAGACCAGCAGGGCTTATGTCATGGTCCTGTGTTCGCTGTGTGTGCGTGCGTCCGTCTGCGTGTTAACTTTTCCTTTAAACGTCTTTTATCTTTAACATGAAGTACAAAAAACAAGTACCAAATTTTAATTGTTTTTGTCCATAGTCTTAAACTAAAAATCCAGATTGAGAAAGAAATAGCCCTCAGTAATGACACATTACAAATCTTTGAACAAAAATGGAATCTGATAAAATTCTCATAATGTTTGTCCACTTATATACATTTTACTCTAATGTTAGTTTATCTTTCTAAAATATTTGTGTATATTTTTTTTTCAATTTTATAAGATCATTGTGAACATACAACAAAACACACAAGTCCATTATGCTTTCTTCCCACTTTATACAACTCATCATTTTTCACAACTGTTCTTCTGTTGTTCTTTTCTTTTCTCTTTAAAAAAAAACAACACCTATCACAAACAACCAAAGAAAAAACATATTAACCCAGATTTTTGTTTTTGTTTTTTTCTAAATCTTTAGGAAACCAAAAAAAGTATACATATTAGCATATCTTGTATAACATGTCTGAACTTTATTGCTTTGTACAATCACTTTGTTGTATGATCATATACATGTATACATTGTATGTTCTATATTGAATAAAAAAAAATGTAAAAAAAAAAATAAAAAAAAAATTATTATAAAACTTTTACTTTGAAAAGAAAAGGAGTCTTCTTTGTTTCTACTACAGAATCAAATAAAATTGTTATTTTTCGTACTATATTACAAAATCAGGATAAACGCCGAATATCTTTTAGGCTCCACTGGTCAAAGACAAGCGGGGCTTATGTCATGGTCCTGTGTTCGTCACGCGTGCGTCTGTCCGCGCATTAACTTTTCCTTTAAACATCTTCTCCTAAACTACTGGTCCAATTCTGATGAAATTTTTCAGGAATGTTCCTGGGGTGAACCTCTTTCAAATTTGTTCAAATTATGCCCATGTGATCAAATTTGACCCTGCCCCTGGGGTCACAAAATTGAAAATTTGCTTATATAAGGCCTATTTTGTGAAAACTTTCAAAATCTTATTGTCCATAACAATTGAGCCTAGGGCTATCAAATTTTGTATGTAGGGACATCTAATAGTCCTCTACCAAATTTGTTCAAATTATGCCCCTGGGGTCAAATTTGACTCTGCCCCGGGGGGCACAAAATTGAACATATGCTTATATAAGGCCTATTTTGTGAAAACTTAAAAAAAATTCTTGTCCATAACCATTGGGCTTAGGGCTACCAAATTTGGTATGTAGTGACATCTAAAATAAACCTCTACCAAATTTGTTCAAATAATGCCTCTGGGGTCAACTTGGACCCTGCCCCGAGGGGTCACAAAATTGAATTAACGCTTATAAAGCACCTACTTTGTGATATCTTTAAAAATCTTCTTGTCGAAAACCATTCGGACTATGGCTACCAAATTTGGTATGCAGTGGCATCTTTTAGTCCTCTACCAAGTTTGTTCAAATAATGCCCTTTGGGTCAAATTTGACCGGGTCACAAAATTGAACATTATATACGCTTATATCTTGCTTATTTTGTGAAAACTTTAAAAATATTCTCGTCCTTAGCTCTAGGACCTAGGGCTACCACATTTTGTATGTAGTGAGATATAGTAGTCCTCTACAAAGTTTGCTCAAATTATGCCCCTGGGGTTAAATGTGACCCAGCCCAGGGGGTCACAAAAGTGTACTTGTGCTTAAATAATGCCTATATTTAAGTATTTGCACATGCCGAGAATATTTGTTTCAGTCTTTTTTTTTCAGCAGTGAAGCGATACAGGGCCATCATGGCCCTCTTGTTTAATAATTAAGACTATAAATTGTTTAAAGTTTGTGTTTGACGTCCTTGCTTCTGGAAAGCAGAACAGTTTAGGCATAAATGACTACCCTTTTTTTGTTAGAATCAACATTGATGCATTATTACTTAAGCAAAGTTGAACTCTTTAAAAACTTGATGACTGGGGGACTGAATTTTCATGTTTGTTGCTTACAATTTACTGAATATATCAATGTTTATGGCGAACAAATGCCATCTCTCTTACAGGGAGAAGGTGTTTTTTCATAAATATCCAGGTTATTTTGTATAAATAAGACCACATAACATATTTATATAGTATAAAATGAATTCTGAGCTATACATCTATGATGATGCCATTATGTGTTTCGCTGTAAAAAAAATACAGAGAAAATAGACTACAGCTGCATGTCACAAGAGTTGTTAAAGGGCATTTTTACAGTATTGCCCCTGACTTTTGCCCATTTTGAAGGATAATCTTATAAAAAAATGATTCTTGGTTTAGCGTGCATAGGGTATGGAGGAGCTTTTATTGGTGCCTTTTAAAAAAGTTGTTTCATATTGTGGAAAATTGAGTTTTAAAATGTATACAGGATGCCTTAAATTAGTCAAATTCCAACAATGTCTTTGGTTTTTCAATTAAAAACAAGAGATGTGTTTGTCAGAAACACAATACCCCCTATTGCGCCGCTTTAAAGCCATATATTTGACCTTTAAGGATGACCTTGACGTTTCACCACTCAAAATGTGCAGCTACTTGAGATGCACATGCATGCCAAATATCAAGTTGCTATTTTCAATATTGCAAAAGTTAGGGCAATGTTAAAGTTTTCAGACGGAAGGACAGACAGACAGGCTGACGGACAGTTCAAAAACTATATGCCACCCTACCGGGGGCATAAAAAACTGTATTCTTAATTTTTTTATAGGTGTTATTGGTGTCTCCACAGTATTGGAATAACCAATTTACACTTAAGGCTAAAACAGGGCTGATCCATTTTATTCACCACGAGGTTCATTAAAATGCTTACTGGGTCAAACATGCGGCATGGGGATACGCGTCGGCCTCTGCAGCGCCACTTCTAGTTACAATTGTTGCCTGCACAGTTGACCATATTTAGTGTTTTGGTTGCCCAGCTAAAGAGTATCGGCCTGGCCAGAATAACAGCATTTGGAATTAAGTTGCTTAGGCTAAAATATAAAAAATATCTGCCATACTGTATGGTTGCCATCATCAAATGCACAGAAAGAATTGTTTTTCAAATTCAATCAAGCTCTCCACTTATTCCATCCTGCGAAACCCTTTAGGTGTCTCAATACTGGTAATAGTAAACCCCACTGAGAGCCATATGGCTTTTGTCTGTATACAGTTTGTGACTGCCTTACTTGTCACTATAATGTTGTTGTTTTTTTTGGGGGGGGGTCTAAGTGGATTTTACTATTTCTTATATTACACCGAAGAGTTTTCCCTGTACCACTGTACAGTGTTGTACGATTGTTTATGGTATAGAACCTAAACATATGGATTAAATCTCAAAGTTTGTCGCCCTTCAGAACATCCGCAATGTTGTACCGATAATTAATGCAATTTAAGAAATACTGGTTCTTTAAGTTTGAATAATGGTGTTGTTTACACTTCAAGAAACAACTAATAAGCTTTCTAAACATTTAATTAACATTTGAATATTTTGTGTGTAATGACAACTAATGTTTAACAATAACAGAAACAAATATTCTATTATATTACTCCTCAGAGATATTGGTCCTTCTATATCTATATTATCAGTTAATTTAGTGCAAATTTAATGGTTTGTAACCCGAACTATATTTTCGGTGTAATATCTTCCGCCTAGAGGCGTTAGACATATCCTTCCACCAAATACACCCGAGAGACGATCGCCGATATGGCGGAATTGTCCGAGGTTTCCCGATTGTAGGAGTTGCGGGCCCACAGGCGGTTGCACACTCTGACGTATGTGTAATCCGGGACTGATCGCATTTACCTATGGTGCTAAAGAATTCAGGCATTTTAAAACTTTGCCATTGTATGTCCATTCAAATAAGCTTAGTGAAGTGTGAATACATGGCCTGTCTAAAAACTGTAGCTTTCCTTTCGTGAATGTCAATGATGTTTCTGTCAGCTATATCACGATGTGACGGCGAAACGACAATGTAATAAACAAAGTGGAACTTTATTGCTGTTTTGTAATTTTATTTTTATTAAAATAACATACCAATTAACATTTACGATGCGTTTGTTTTTAAGCCATTACATAGAAAACGGACTATAGTCTATTTTTACTAACACGGTGACACTTCTCAAAGGTATTTCCCGATATTGGTTCCCGGCCGGTACAATTTGATCGATGAAGGACTTAATACAGGTGAACCCGTCGTCCATTTTGAAAATAAACAACAATGACTGAATGAGAAATAGAAAATTCATGCCGTAAACAAGTTTCTTCTGGCTTCGGGAATACTATTTAAAACTGTAAACATTTAGTGTGTGTGTGTGATTTATAAAGGTAACATACTTTTATTTTACTTACCTGTAATTACAGGTGTGTTTACCTTAAAACTAACAAAATGTAAACCTAATTTTTAAATCGGCGTGAAAAGTATCCGGAAGTGAGAGTTTATAAGCAAAACCATGGATTCTGCAGCAAGACTTCTGTGTGCTACTCTGTGTGCAATAGTGACTTATAGCCCGGACCAAGTGTTCGGCCAGATTACCCCACCCCCAGAGGGCCTTGTACCAGTGGAGGCGAATGGACTCTTGTACAACCTTTATTACGTACCCACTCATTGTAAAGACCCGTTTGTGAATGTACCCAAGGATGTTGCGGGTGGTCTGCTGGTGCAAAATCGTGAGAGGAAGGTTCTGATGGCGAAGTACAATCCGTATATGATCCGAGGCAACATAGAGATAGAGCCCCAGGGTTGTCTCGTCATCATGCCTGGAGTGAAGATGTACTTTGATCCCGGTTTTGGGATTATTGTCAACGGAACACTCATTGCCAGGGTAAAGGTTTTTTCCAATTATGCAGGTCTTTTTCTTAGCATTTAGTGAATATGGCCTATACCTGTGAAATCGGTAATTGTAGTCCAAATTGGGAAAATAATTATTTGAACTATAAATTAGGAACAGTTACTATTTTTAAAGAACAAACATAAATAAGTGAATTCTGAACATATACATAACAGTCAATTTTATAATATAACTTCAATATTCTTATTAGTTGTTGGGATAATTATCCAATAAAGGCTCCAAAATCTGAGCCAAAAAACAACCTCAAACAATCATGAATTTTGTTGTTTGTATGAATCAGTAATTAAAACTAATTATATCGCAAAAGATCTCAAAATAGCTCTGACACCTGATTTAAAACAACAGAATGGTTATTTTGTGGGGGTAATTATCCAACAATGAAATTTTGCCAGGACTGGAGAATGTAAATAAGCTGTAAATGCATCTAATATAATTTATTCAGTGTGTTTGCATTTTTATTTCCAGGGTAGTTACATTCCTAATGGCCGTATCCTGATGACCAAGAATCCAAATGCCTCAGACCACTTGGGGCCCAACAGCCCTTGGCCCCAGGACGCTAGACTGGTTGATGGAAACACGACACGGGATGGTAGACTGGACCTCCAGTACAACAGCAAGTGGCGTGGCGTCTGCACAAACTATAACAAGTATGACTGAACACAAAATTGTCGTGTGTGTAGGGCATTTTTTCCCTTTTTTATGAAGCAGCCTATTGCCCCTCAATTTGTAAATAAAATAAGTCACAACATTAAAAAAAATGAGTTGCAAACTCCATAAAATTGGTAGAAAACAGCCATTCTCTAAGAAGGAAAAAAGCACTGGTGATTGTCAAACTGGCGCTGTACCTTTTTTACTTGATACCATAGTGTAACAGTATTATATGATATCCACAGGTACTTGAAAAAATTTTGGTCCTTATATATATATAATAAGCTCTTATTATATATATAAGGACCAACAATTTTTTTCAAGTACCTGTGATGATATCGATCTTTGCTTGTTTCTTTAAATCTGTGTTTCTTAAAATCAGTTCATTAAATGTGAAGTGCTTAAATCAGACTATAGTTACCTTGCTAAACGCATATATTTGTTCACCCTTATTATAATAAATTGAATTCCCTGAAAAGAAAATGCATGTCCTTATACTTCAAAAATTGAAATGTATATCTTAATAAGGTAAAAATTAATGTTAAACATTTGCTTGAAGCATCAGTTAGTAATCACTAGTTTCACAAATGTTGTACTTAATCTCCCTTTTTAGTTATAAATACACAACTGTGAACTCTAAAAATATTTAGCATTACAGTCATCATTTACTGTATAACAATATTTCTACTTAGAATCTATAATTTTAAGTGTCCCTTGTTTGCAACACAAAATGTCTCTTTAGGAAAAATTATATAAATTCATATCAGCTAGGGCATAATTTGGTTGAGGAAAAGGCATGGCTTCTCATTTAAGTTTAACATTTTTAGTTTAAGCCTATTTATTTTAGCTCAATTGCATCAAAATCCTCAAGCTTATAGAAAAGCTCTTTAGTCCGTTTCCTGGGCCTGTTCTATTACTTGGGGTCTTTGGGGAAGATCTAGAGAACGTTGCCTGAGTGGGGATCAAACCCGTGACCTCCTGATTGCTAGGAAGACACCTTATCCATTACGCCACGGCATTTTTGGGGAAATATTTTTTTTTTAAAGTGAGATGGAGAAAGACATGTCCCAAGGTTACCATGAAAGTTGGAGAAATTGTTTAGAGGAAATTGGCCGATAATATTGCTGAAGTAGGATAGAAAGCATTATAAATTATTTTCTGCTTTTTCCAGTTTTACAAACATAGACCTCAATGTGACGTGTCGACACCTTGGCTTCGTGTATGGAAACTTTACGTACCACTCGTTTTCACGTAATGAGACGGATTACATGTTGTTCGAGAAACCAGCATGTCGCGGCTCTGAAAATAGTCTGTTTGATTGTCCTGGGGCAAAGGACATCAAATACGGACCAACTATTTGTGGTAAGTTGCCAGTTTTTCATATGTGATTAAATATGGTATTGATTATATCTTATTACTTTGCAAGTTTAAATGATACATTTACGACTAACAGAAATAGGGCAATCATTTTATACATACACTTTGCAACTTTAAAAAAAAAATAACCAGGCCTTTTGGGGTTGGGCTCTCAGATGGGTTTTTAGTCTTTTCTTGTTCAAGTATCAGTAATATTTTTTTTAAGTAAAGTATAATTTTGCATGATATTAATGGCAGACAGTCTTTTTTGTTGTATGATACACATTGTTTCAAAAATAAACTACATGTACAATAAACGACTTAAATATCCTGAATTCCGTTATTATACAAGGCCCGTTATACGTTTTAATTTACTTGTACAGTCTTATTGGAATGTGGATTTTCCTACAATTTCCGTTGGCCTTACAAAAAATGTATATTGTTTGCAAACAATCTACTTTGCAGTTGTTAAAGTAAGTAACTAAAGGTCGTCGTGTTGTAATGGATAAGGTGTCCTCCTAGTGACCGGGAGGTCACAGGTTGGATCCCCACTGTGGGAGTATTCTTTAGATCTCACCCAAAGACACCATGAAGTACTGGTTCTAGGCCCAGGAAACGGAATCTGTTAGTGTGTATATAAGCCTTAGGCTTTCGATGCAATCAAGCTAAAATCATTAGGTTATAACTAAAGTAACTATAATTTGTGATTTCTTTAAAATGAAGAAAGGATGAGAATGCAAAATGCCCAAATTGTTTTCTTAATAAAGCTATTGCAAAATAAAAAAAATCTGATTCTGGCAATTGAAATTTAAACGGAGAACATTTTGAACAACTACTTTACAAAAGGAATTTCTGAACCATACTCAGTTGCTTAACTAATATTCAATTGGTGGAAAGAGAGAAATTTGACAAGTCTCAACAGACATGCAATTTTTTGTGATGGGTCTGTCTAGACCAAACATTTATGGCTGTCTTGGGCAGTTAACTATTTATCTAAAGAATAAAGCTGTTTTCATTTGTCTTCAAATTTGAAATTAAATGTTTGCTTTGGAAACCAATACTTTTGTATTTTGTTGCCATAAGATTTAACGCCAAGGGAAAATACATAAATCATAATAAACAAGCCTCACGTTTAGAAAACAGGGTTTAATAGATTGGTGTTAGTGTCTGCCCAGATTAGCGTGTGCAGTTTGCACTGGCTCATCAGGGACGACATTTTCCACTATTACAGATTTTTTTGTTTGAAGAAAATCTGTTCTAAACTTAGATCCTGTTTTATGCGGAAAGCGTGCTCCCTGATTAGAGTGTGACACTGGCGAATTTGGGACTTTAATTGATATTTTTCTTATTATTTCAAAAGTCAGCAGGTGATTGGGTTTGAATGCTACATTAAAAATAATGAATCAATATTTTCTTGATTATTTCAGATGGTCAGCAGGTGATAGGGTTTGAGTGCGCAGGCTTGCGGCCTGACCTTGCGAAGGATCACTGGAGGGGTATTGAGATCTACAACTCTACAGTGACAATGGTTTGTAGAGCTGTTTGGTGTGAAGACTCGATTTAGGTCTAAGGACAACAAAAGAAAAATATAATATGAGTCGCGTTCTGAGAAAACTGGGCGTAATGCATGTGTGTAAAGTGTCGTCCCAGATTAGTTTGCACAGGCTAATCAGGGACAACACTTTTCACTATTATGGTATTTTTAGTTTCAAGGAAGTCCCTCCTTACCGAAAATCAAGTTTAGACAGAAAGTGTCATCCCTGATTAGCCTGTGCGAACTGCACAGGCTAATCTGGGATGACACTTTACGCACATGCATTACGCCCAGTTTCCCAGAAAAAGTCTCGTATAATTTCACAAACAAGTCATTGGGTGGTTTAAATTCTCTTTTTTTTACTTAATATTATCAAAAACAAATACAATACAAATAATGCTACTTCTAAGTTTATATAGCAATAAGTCTTAAGTAATTTTGATCCAAATCTATCTGAACTGACAGTATACAAAATAAACCTGAGTATAAATATTGAAAAAAAAACTAAATAAATCAAGCCCGCTGTGCACACTTCAGTGAACTAAACATGTCAGGTGGCAAGATTCAGTGTCTGATATTAACAATTTATGTTCTTTGTGTTATTTACTTGGAAATGTGAACAAAATTACACACAATATGGCGAATACTAATTGGCTTGAGAACCTAGGGACAAGGAAATCTTATCTCTAAATTATTATTTACTGGCCATGTTTCATACATGCATGCACAGGGCTTATGTCTCATCTGTGAGAAACAGCCTTGTCCTCGTACTTTAGTGAAAAAAATGAGCCGCAAACGTTTAAAAATTGTAAATATTTGAGTCACAAATTTTGTTTAATTATGACATCTGAGTCTGGAACTTCTCAAATTTGTGGAAAACGGCCATTATCGAAGAAGGTATAAAACCTGATGCGGTTTGAATATTTTATCAAAATTTGGTTATAATGTTACAGGTGTACAGCACATCGGAGCGACTCCGCTACAACATCACGGAAACGTACCTGGAGTATCTGGACATTGAGTATGCCGGGCTGGACATTTACAAGGTGGACGGGCTGGTGCACGGGTTTGCATCAATAAGTGCGAGTCCGTATGTACCGATCATGAACAATATCACTGTGTCTCACGGTGCGTATGACGGGCTTAACCTGACGGATATCCGCGGAGAAATCCACATTGCGAACTCTTCGGTGTCGCATAACAGAGGTATGGAGTAAAACTAAGAAACGTTTTTATGCCCCCGGATCGAAAAATCGGGGGTTTATTGTTTTTGGCCTGTCTGTCTGTCATTCATTGTGTGTGTGTCTGAAAACTTTAACCTTGGTTAAAGTTTGATAACTTTTGCAATATTGATGATAGCAACTTCATATTTGGCACGCATGTGTATCTCACGGAGCTGCACATTTTGAGTGGTGAAAAGTCAAGGTCACCCTTCAAGGTCAAAGGTCAAATATTGTTTTTTTCTTTCCTAAAACTTTAACCTTCGTTGAAGTTTGGTCATACATTTTTGAATATTGATGATAGCAAGTTGCTATTTGGCATGCATGTGTACCTCATGGAGCTGCACATTTTGAGTGGTGAAAGGTCAAGGTCAAAGGTCAAATTTATGGCTTCAAAGCGGCGCAATAATGGGCATTGTGTTTCTGACAAACACATCTCTTGTTTAATTTAGAGTAAATTGTTTGCCTGTAATTGAACAAAAGATGTTTGGTATAAAATCATCATAGCAAAATCTTCTTCTGCAGAATACAACACATTGGTATCGATGCTTCATTTTGCTTTTTAGTTTTTTTACGTCCCCCCACCACTATAGTGGGGGACATATTGTGTTTGCCCTGTCTGTTGGTTGGTTGGTTGGTCTGTTGGTTGGTTTGCGCCAACTTTAACATTTGCAATAACTTTTGCAATATTGAAGATAGCAACTTGATATTTGGCATGCATATGTATCTCATGGAGCTGCACATTTTGAGTGGTGAAAGGTCAAGGTCATACTTCAAGGTCAAAGGTCAGATATATGGGGACATAGTGTTTCCCAAACACATTGCTTGTTTTATTTTAAATTTGTTACACTTGGTATAAATGAAAATCAAATAATTTATTCATTAAGACACCCGTGTCTTAAATCAAAAAAAAAAATCATCAAGACACCCGTGGGTCAGACATTAATCAACATGAGTTACAATCCTTGTATTCATGGCATGGAATATTCATCAAGTCACCTGTGGGTCAGACATTAATCAACATGAGTTACAATCATTGTATTCAGGGCATGGATTATTCATCAAGTCACCTGTGGGTCAGACATTAATCAGTTACAATCCTTGTATTCAGGGCATGGAATATTCATCAAGTCACCTGTGGGTCAGACATTAATCAGTTACAATCCGTGTATTCAGGGCATGGAATATTCATCAAGTCACCTGTGGGTCAGACATTAATCAGTTACAATCCTTGTATTCAGGGCATGGAATATTCATCAAAACGCCCGTGGGTCAGAAATTAATAAACATGAGTTACAATCATTGTATTTAGGGCATGGAATATTCATCAAGTCACCTGTGGGTCAGACATTAATCAACATGAGTTACAATCCTTGTATTCAGGGCATGGAATATTCATCAAGTCACCTGTGGGTCAGACATGAATCAACATAAGTTGCAATCCTTGTATTCAGGGCATGGAATATTCATCAAGACACCTGTGGGTCAGACATTAATCAACATGAGTTACAATCCTTGTATTTAGGTCATTGAATATTGATCAAGTCACCTGTGGGTCAGACATTTATCAACATGAGTTTCAATCCTTGTATTCAGGGCATGGAATATTCATCAAGTCGCCCGTGGGTCAGACATTTATCAACGTGAGTTTCAATTCTTGTATTCAGAGCATGGAATTTTCATCAAGTCACCTGTAGGTCAGACATTGATTAACATGAGTTACAATCCTTGTATTCAGGGCATGGGATATTCATCAAGTCACCCATGAGTCAGACATTACAGTGTCCGACAAATTTCTTATTTTTCAGGTAGCCCACTGGGCTACCAATAAAAATATTTGGTAGCCCATAAAATTTACCTACAAAATGGTTAGAGGCAAGTTTTCATCTTAATTGTTTATACATTCATTTACATTCACATAATACAACAAGTAATCTGATGTGACATGTAGTAGACATAAAAAATCACTTAGCAACAGTATTACACAGTGACACAATGATTTCATTCAGACAAGTCCAATATCAAATAGTCTTATTAGTCTTATTATAAGATGCGCAAAGAATGTAGAGATACTTTTTATATGGGCTAAATTCTCCAAATATTACCAATATAAGTTTTCATATGTTCAGTACATTCCGTAATAAATTTTACTGGGTACAGGTGGGTAGCTTCTAGTTTACTAAAAAAAAACACCAGTAGATTGATCATCATCGTCACATAGTAAACCCAGGAATGCAAATTGTGCATGTGTAGTGAATTGTACATATTTTATATATAAAATGATCAATCTACTTGCGTTGTTTGAAGTGTGTATATCGTTATGTCACCTATTTCCGCAATTTACTTCGAATTCACATCGAATTTTTATTAACAAATATACTGAAAATATGAACTGTTTTCAAGTAATGTAATATGCCAGTCGTGATATTTTACCCCGGTAATCAATTTAAACTAATAATTGTAAAAAAACACGGTATTCTAGAACTTTTCTTTTTTCGTCATTCAACCACTTGACGGTCCCTCTTATCATTAATTGACAATGCAAACTAATAGCAAGTGTTAACCGCGTTCACACCAGTGTAATTAATATTCGTTTTCTATGTCGTGACCGTTTTGAAGAATCCGTTGTTTTTTATTTTGTAATTTTCGGCGTCCTTGGATTATTAACGTATTCAAAAACGTTTTCAAACTAATTGATGTGGTTAACAAAGAATTCCAAATTGCGAAATGACGTTGCATCACGTGCGCAAACTATCCTATCGGCTCTCATTATATTATTAGCAGACGACAAATGTTGATGCTGATTAAATGATTAAAATACGCTGGAACTGTTTACAATCGACATTACCGCAAGTGATGGGTGACTGATAAGATAATTGATAGCACTTTGTTATCGGATTATAATCAATACACAGTGTACAAACACAAGGTCAACGTGTTTTTTCTACGTATGTCTGTCAATAAACCGGGCTACGGCTCTTATAGATTTGTAGTACTAGTAGCCCGGCGGGCGTGAGCTGGAAAATTTCAGTAGCCCGATAAAAAAATGCGGTAGCCCCCGGGCTCCGGGCAATGGATTTGTCGGACACTGATCATTAATCAACATGAGTTACAATCCTTGTATTTAGGGCATGGAATATTCATCAAGTCACCTGTGGGTCAGACATTAATCAACATGAGTTTCAATCCTTGTATTTAGGTCATTGAATATTCATCATGTCACCCGTGGGTCAGACATTAATCAACATGAGTTTCAATCATTGTATTCAGGGCATGGAATATTCATCAAGTCACCCGTGGGTCAGACATTAATCAACATGAGTTACAATCCTTGTATTTAGGTCATTGAATATTCATCATGTCACCCGTGGGTCAGACATTAATCAACATGAGTTACAATCATTGTATTCAGGGCATGGATTATTCATCAAGTCACCTGTGGGTCAGACATTAATCAACATGACGGACATCACCCACAACTGGGGCGACGGTGTGAAGATGTACGTGTCTAACTACACAATCAACGAGTTCAATCGGGACTACCCCTGGTCCGATTCCTTCTGCCGCGTGGCATCATCCAACCAGTACATGTTTCCCATCACCCTGCACCAGGATGTCGTGAGTCCCATTGGGGAGAAGCCAGTAGGCTCATCGTGTCAGCTGGTAAGAAACTGTGGTGGTTGGTCCAGTGTTTTTTTTGCGGGTCTGGTATTTTGCCCCATTTCCAATGGAAAAAGTATATATCTTTCCCAAATGGCAGCTAAAGATTCCAAAACAAAGGTTTCCAAAAAAGTTTTTTTATTAGATTTCAACATTTTGGTAATCTGCCATCCAGCTATATAATTCAACCATAGAAAATATTTCAATTTTGAAGCATTTGTTACCAAAACAACAACAACACTAATTTTCCAATTTAAGTCAAAATGCCGCAAATTTTCCCAATCAAAAGGGACCCAGTCCCATTCCCAAAATGGTTAAAAAACAAATGTCTGACAGGGTGAAAGTAAATTGGTCAACTTGAGGAAATACTGTCAACCAAGGCGAAAGTTTACAAATTTACTGTCACCCTGTCAGACATGTAATATTTATTTATTTATTCCCAAAAAGCTATTCAAACTTGAACAATTTAGATGAACCATGAACAATTTTAATATTCAATCATTCAATTTGTATTTAAAGGGGCCTTTTCACAGATTTTGGCATATTTTGAAGTTTGTGATTAAATGCTTTATATTGATAAATGTTAACTAAAAAGCTCCAAGAAAAAATTAAGAATACAATTTAAAAAAAGAAAAAAGGTAACCCTCAGTAGTGCTTGAACCACTGACCCCTGGAGTCCTGGAGTAAAAAGTCTACCACTTAGACCACTCGACCATCCTTCATGATACACTGACAGATGTATTTTATACTTTATATTAGCAATCGTCGTAGTTTCACAAAATAAAAACGACAACAACAGAACCCTCCAAATTATTCATTCAGTCGCCTTGCAACGCTTAATAATTTTTAGGTTTTTAAATCGTCAAAAGATTTAATGTGATAAATGTGTCCTCTAAACTATTCACAAGTCACAACAGATTTAAGAGCACGGTAAATGTTCAGTATTACTGTTTCCTCACAAATATAATAACTAAAACGAAAATTTGCAAATCTGAAACAACTTTTTTCATTTTTGTCAATTAACCCAAACATGAAAAGGCCCCTTTAATTTCAGCAATGATTGACAGATTTGGTCGTCTGTTTACAACGGAAATGCAAAACTGCGCATACACGAATGGGACAGTATAATTTTTTACCATTCTAGACATGACTGCTTAGGTAGTGGGCGACAGTATCTTTTTAGCTGGCGACAGTATTTTCTGGACAGTTAATTTTTTCCTGCTGGGTCTGACAGTATTTATATCTCATGATGGCCTATGGGAGTTAAGCATTGTGAATAAAAGTGAGGTATAATAATGTCAGCTATCGGTTTACCTTGCTGTGTTCTCTTTTTCATCCAGAATATCAGAACGGCGCCACAAAAGATGATCACGCTGCACACCCTCATCATGGAACGTGACCCCCAGGCCAGCGGGATGATTACAGTCCGGGACGGGGGTGATTTACCCAGCCACCCTATCATCCTGCAGTTCATGGTCAACAATGGATCGTTCCCACAGTCAGTGACCACCAAGACGGACACTATTCATATCAAGTAAATATCAATATCTTAATCTTTTTTATGTAACTTTTTCCTTTCTCGGTTTTAAGCATAAATTTTTAATTTTATTAGCTCGGCTGTTTTCGCAGAAAACCCTAGGTATTGTCATAGCCAGCTCTTCGTGTCATGTCCGCCGTCCCCGTAGTGCTTAAACCTTAACATTTTGTTAAGGTTTTGAACATGGGATTTAAAATCAAAGTGCTTCCACCTACAACTTTGAAACTTCATGTGTAGCTGCACTTAGATAAGTTCTACACGCCACATCCGTATTTGGGTCATTAGGTCAAGGTCACTGTGACCTCTAAAAAAAAATTCTGACAAGTTTTAATTTCTTCAAAAATGCACCCGCAGCCAAGAGAAGCACCCGTTAAGCGGTGCTCTTGTTGTATTTATTGCACTTAAATTTTGAGCCTGGATTGCTTACATTTAGACCTAGCTTGGATTTGCGTATGGGCAAGGCTGATAAATGTCCAGTACTCTTGCTAAGAATAGGAAATCACTTTCTGCTCAACACTTGAGTTTAGTTGGTGGTATTATGTTTAAAGTTTGCAATGATGGTAGCTTGTATGCATACCTTGTTAGGAATTGTAATTCTTTAAACAGGACATTCAAAGTTATGTAGACTTAAAAGTTTTGAACATGCATATTTTGTGACAAGTTGTCAATCTTGTTTTCTCAATATGGACTGGTCTTACTCCATAGTAAATAAATAATTATAAAAAATATTAAGTAATATGAAAATGTTACACAAATTGCCTAATGAACAAATAATGTAAGATAGAAAAAGATTGAAATAACCACAAGTATTGCCTTATTGTTGGACTTGAAGTCAGAGTGTTGTGCACTATTTTCCATTCTTTTTCAGGTTTGATTTTGATATACCGAGACCTGACGGAGAACCTGTCAAACGGTGCAAGAGCCATCGACCATGTATAAGATTCCTCATGGAACTCACCACTAACTACGGTAAACAATTATTGTTTTCTTAATTACTTATACCTTTACCTCTCAGATATGCTTTTGGAAGCATTTAAAGTCCCTACGAAAATCAATTTAAATTTAAGACCTTTCATACTAGATTCAAATTTTTAGCCTTCATTTCCAACACATAGATATTGATTAGCAGCTAACAGCATAAAACCTGAATATCATGGGAGTTACTAGAAGGCTGTTCTTGTTTTATGCTGGTTGCAAATAGACATTTTCAGTTGATTTTTGCAGTGGATTTTAACTGAAAATTAATGAAACTAATTACTTTTTTAGACATAGTTTTTGCTGAGGGTCTAGGGCCTAGTTTCACGAACAAATTTCTAACATCAATAATTTAATCAATGTTGAGTTTTTCTCTAGTGTATTTTAGATTCTTTTGTCCATAATGCTCAATTTCTTTTTCATAAAAGCTTATGTATGTCCCCCACCACTATAGTGGGGGACATATTGTTTGTTCCCTGTCTGTTGGTTTGTGTGTTTGTTTGCCCCAACTTTAACATTTGCCATAACTTTTGCAATATTTAAGATAGCAACCTTATATTTGGCATGCATGTGAATCTCATGGAGCTGCACATTTTGAGTGGTGGAAGGTCAAGATTATCCTTCAAGGTCAAATATATGGGTCAAAATCGCTCATTTAATGAATACTTTTGCAATATTGAAGATAGCAACTTGATATTTGGCATGCATGTGTATCTCATGGAGCTGCACATTTTGAGTGGTGAAAGGTCAAGGTCATCCTTCAAGGTCAAAGGTCAAATATATAGCTTCAAAGCGGCGCAAAAGGGGACAAAGTGTTTCCGACAAACTCATATCTTGATTTTTTAGGTTTTAGTTGGACTCAACCCTGAGTTTAAGGGCTTGTATGTAAATTTTCCTATAGCATTTATTAGAGATCATTCCTCAGCCGACCCACTTTCTCAAAACATTCTTGCATCATTTGCTCTTAAACGAAACAGTTTTAAGTCACATTTTTTTATAAAGCCATGCATCATGTTTAAAGTGACAGTCACATTAATGACAAAAAAACAGTACTTGTTTTTAAATCACATTTGTGACAAATCATTGCGTGGTTTTTAATAGCATTAGTGATAAAACGGTGCTTGGTTTTAAGTCACATTAATAACAAAAGCGAGGTTTCAATTCACATTCATTACAAAACTGTGGGTTTTTATTCACATTTGTGACAAAATTGGAGGAATGGGGTTTAGTTTCAATTTTGACAAAACTGTGCAGGACGTTAATTCATATCTTTTACAAAACAAATTTGTGACATAGCTTTAGTTTAGTTTTTGTGTGTTTTTTACAGGTCCTGATATAGAGCTAAGGGTGTACAATGCATCTGTTTCCAACAACACCGGCTACGGGGTCAACATTCAGGACGTGAGGTCTAAAGTGTCCATTAACTCATCCGTTGTGTCTGATAATTGTTATGGGGCTGGGATTCGGGTCTACCAGGGTGCTGCAGAAATCGCTATAAATAGCACAATCATTGAGAGAAATATGAAATGTGGCGTTAACATTAGTTATTCAGGTGGTTACCAGCTTATAAATGGGTCAACCATTGCTAATAATTATGGATACGGAGTGATAACTGAGTATTTGTTGCTGAACAGAACACGATTCGAGTTGGACGGCAAACAGAAAATAGAAGTTGTAAAATCGTTCTTCATGTGGAACGAATGGACGGCTTTCAGAATAGGGAATTATTGTCGAGGTGGTGAATATCTGGTTAATCAGAGTTATTTTGCATACAATTTACATGAGTCTATAGAATACCTGTCTTGTAATATCTCTACAAGCACACCAACAAATTTCAGCATGGCTTTTACAGAATTTAGAGGAAACAAACGTCACGCTGTGCTTATATCGCCAATTGTTAATACAGTTGGAACATTCACTAATAATACTTTCAGAGAACACACTCTGGGAGTGCTAAGAATTGACAACGGCTACGATTTTATCGAGAACAGATGGTATAGAGAGCTTCCTGTTGCATATAAAATCTATGAAAATAAATTCACCAACAACACTGGTCGCTACGTGGTTAACTTTAGACTAAGTCAACCGGGTGTTAAGCATCGGTTGGAGTTCAAATTTAATACTGTACAAGGCAATATTATAGTAGACCCTTTTCAATACCTGAAACCAAGAAGTAAGGCTGATGCTGTGATTGTCGTTTCATCAGGGAACGTGGAAATTCAGAGAAATCTGATTGATAACCCAAAATCCATCCGTGACATTGCCACGCATCTTGTGGATCCCTCTGTTCTTATCCTTGCAAACTACAATTGGTGGATGACATTCGAGCATTCCCTCATCTATCCTCGACTCTTCGACAGAAACTCGCGCTACAACCTAGCAGAACTGAAGTACCACCCAGTGCTGAAAAACAACTGGTTGTACGGTAACTATGATACAAGCCTTGAACCAGAATACCGATGGCCGTTTGCCCGCGGTAACTACATCGGTGGAGTGTTGGATGACAATTTCGTGACCAATGATTACACAAAGACATATCGCGTGGATCGAGACATCATCATTCTCAAGGGTAAAACTCTGGAGATTCTTGCTGGGACCACGCTCGAGTTCCTGCCTTCAATTGGCATGATGATACTGGGTCGGCTGAAGGCTGATGGTGCCAATGTGAAATTTGGTAAGGACTGAAATTGTTGATTTCAAATTGATTCAGGTAAATGGTTTGTAATTCTTTATTGCCTGCCAAAATCAGTTGATAAGAGCTTGTTGGCTACTCTTGTTTTGTGAGTCTGTATTCAAGAAATTAAAAGTATAGGCCAGTAGGCTTCTGTATAAATGTATCAGATTAGTAGCCTATCTGCTAGCATAAGAGCCCTGCTTCTATAGCCTCTAATAGCAGTAGGCTACCAGCAACAATCTGCAACTTTCAATATTTGTGGGACGCTTATAATTCTTGATTGTTAATTAGATGAACATTTTTTAGTGTTAGCCACTAAATGAAGTAGCAGTATTGTTTAATAGCTTATTCATTTTATACATGCGGCTTAGGATTCTTTTTTAGGTGCAAAAACCTAACTTCAATATCACTGGCTTACAATGTTTATGAGTGACTGCTATTTGTTATAAAATAGCAAACAGAAAAATAACAATTTGATAAACATGTCTAGGTCCTCCCCAAGAAATCAAGTTCAAGCTCTACGAGGATGACTACATTCCAATTGAGAACAGGACAGTGTATGAGGAGATAAGACTGGTTGATGGTGCTAATGACTACGAGGGCAGATTGGAGCTCAACTTGACTGGAGAATTTGGCACAGTCTGCAGTGATGTAAGTTCTAGATTTAGTTAAGGATTGCCCTTAATATAGGAATAACAAAAGTCCTCAAATGTTATCAGGAGAGAAATGTTTGTTTTCATCTGCTAGACTTTTAATTAAGGCAATTGACATATGGTACAGTTTGTACCTGGAACATCTTTTGGATTGGGAAATATGGCGTCTCTTCTGACTTAAACTGGGAAATTAATTTTGTTGATTTTATGCTTACTTTAAATTGATAATAATTACAATATTATTTTCTAAGATTCAACTTATAGAGATGGATAAGGAGATTAATGACATGTTAAGACTTTTTATGCCCCCGGTAGGGTGGCATATAGCAGTTGAACTGTCCGTCAGTATGTCAGTCAGTCTATCCGTCCGTCCGAAAAAAACTTTAACATTGGCCATTATTTTTTCACTATTGAAGATAGCAACTTGATATTTGGCATGCATGTGTATCTCATGGAGCTGAAAATTTTGAGTGGTGAATGGTGAAGGTCAAGGTCATTCTTCAAGGTCAAATGTCAAATATATGGTGTCTTGTCCGTCCGAAAACTTTAACATTGGCCATAACTTTTTCAATATTGAAGATAGCAACTTGATAATTGGCATGCATGTGTATCTCATGAAGCTGCACATTTTGTGGTTCAAGGTCAAGGTCATCCTTCAAGGTCAAAGGTAAAAAAAAAAAAAAAAAATTCAAAGTGGCGTTCTCATGAAGCTGCACATTTTGAGTGGTGGAAGTTCGAGGTCAAGGTCATCCTTCAAGGTCAAGGTCTTCCTTCAAGGTCAAAGGTAAAAAAGAAAATTCAAAGCGGTGCAATAGGGGGCATTGTGTTTCTGAAGAACACATCTCTTGTTAAAAAATATCTTATTTTTGGAAACCTTCAATTGGGATGTTGTAAGGTCCCATTTGTGAAAAATATGTACTTTTTTCCATGGAAAATGGGTCCCCCTACCGGACCCAAATTTGAACGAAAAAAAACACTGTAACATGAACAGTATAAAGCAAGACTTGCTCCTTGCATGGCTTGACGAACCAGAACTCTGGGCACTGGTTTTGTCTTCATCTATGTCTGACCATCAACCCACTGTACGGCCGACCTACCCAGGTCATGTGTCCAGACCGGGCCACAAAAATCAGCCTCGCTCTGGGAAAAGGGCGTGTAATGCATGAGCATAAAATGTTGTCCTAGATTAGCAGTGCTTATTTCAGAGGCTATTCAGGGAAAACACTTTCTGCGTGAAATGGATTTTTGCTAAGAAGAGACGTCTTTTGAAAGAAAATACAAAAAAGCGGTAAGTTTTGTCCGTAATTAGCCTGTGCAAACTACACAGACTTTTCTGGGACGACACCCTTATTTGCCAGAAAGAGCCTCAAATGATAAAAGCATGACTTGAACCTTGCAGGGCTGGACGGACCAGAACTCAGCACTAGTGTGCCAGCAGCTGGGTCTGACTTTCAACCCGCTGTACGGCCGGCCCACCCAGGTCATGTTCTCTGACCCCACCAGGCCCATCTATCTGAGTCACGTGTCATGTGACACCCTGGACACGGACGTCAGGAAGTGTCGCTCCATGAAGCGCGGGGAGTTCAGCTGCGATCACTCCAGGGACGTGTTTATCAGGTGTCAGCCACCTACTTGGTCAGGTATGCATTAGTTTAAACAATATTTATTAAGTTTTTAGTTTACATATGTAAGTCAAACCATACAACACACAAACTATTTTTTACATAATATACCTGACTGATACGAAAATGTTAAACATTTAGACTGCAAAGTACCATTTGAATTGAGAGAAAAAAGCGTGGGGCTTATGCTATGCATCTCTTCAGGTATGCATTGCATGCTTGACTCTTAATCACTGATATCCAAACTTAAATGACGCAATTGTAATCCCTTAGAAAATAAAATTAAATTTAAGACTTTTGTTCACAATTCAAGTTTTTAAGGCTTTAATCATTTCCAACCCTAAGATGCTGATGAGCAGCAAACAGCATAAAACCTGAACAGACTGCAAGTTGTAGTCTCTTAGAAAATAAAATTAACTTTAAGGCCTTTCTCACTGGATTAAAGATTGTAAGGCTTCGTTTCCAACTTTTAGATTCTGATAAGCAGAAAACAGGGTAAAACCTGAACAAACTGTGAGTTACTTGCAATTTTAGCTTTGCTTCTGAGCAGGAAATTCGTGTGATAGATTTTTAGGTGCTAATTTAAGGCTGAAATGCAGCCCAACTATTTATTATGGTAAGTTAGAATAAGATATTGAACTTGTAATGAACACCATTTCGGTTCTTTTCTTATGACAACCAGTCACAGTGCATTTGTTGTTTAGGTTTGTTATATTTTGCATGAAGCACCTTTCCATCATTTTTCATTAAAGGTGACAGTTTTTTGTTGTTGTCCATGTTAACACTTAATTAATGCATGCATGGGCAGATGTTCATTTTTTGGACATTCACATGATTCCAAACAAATATATACAGTTTTGTGGTAAAATCAATTTTAATGAGGCAATTATATGCAGGTGTCTATTGAACTCGTTAGTCAATTTTTTGTCACAACCCAGGTGTACATTCAGGGTATTCCATGGCATTTAATGGTGAATTGGAGGCCGAAGTATTTGCACTTAGTTTCCAGATTTGTTGCTGGCTAGCAATTTTTAATTTAAAATAAGGCTGGAATATTGTTCATGATAAATAAGGAAATGGGCAGGAATATTTTCCATAGTTATTCAGAATCCCTAGAGTATTCACCAAAGAAAACATTGGAACATTTTCCCTTTTTTTCCCGTCCTAATACTCCAATTAATTATTTTACAACAAGTGAGAGAGAATTTAAACTTGTTTGCGTTTAAAACCAGGATTTTTTATATATTTTGTTCTTAATTTTTTTAGGAGTGACCATTCCTGCCCAACCAAGACACGGTCGAACATTTGAGACCCAGCTCCGCTATGTGTCCATTGAGAAAGCTGGACTCCTCGACTTCATAGAGATGTCGTACGCTCCTGGCCTACGCATCGACTACAATTTCTACAAGATGTCCTACATCTCCGTAAGAAATTGCGTATCGGATGGAATCAACATCAAATATGCCAATCCGTTCAGTCAAAGCTTGCTGGAGAAAGTCACTGTAGAAAATAATCTAGGAAATGGTATAGTCACTCGCAGTCCGTTTCTGGAGATGTCGCATATCAGCCTGGTGAATAACGCGAAGGCTGGATTTGTTTACGACCCGATGTTCACGGAATACGAGGCCCTCAGTGTACGCAATTTCATCAGCAAGGACGAGACCATCAGCCTTACAACGCAGACCCAGCTGCAGGTATAGTAATAATGATGATGATGATTGTGATCATAATAATGTTGATAATCATCATAATCGTCAATGTCATCATCAACATCATCATCACAATATGGATAAATTAATCATAATAATAATAATATCATCATCATTAGTATCATCATCATGAGTGTAAAAATAATAACAAAAATAATTGTAATTAAAGATTCTTTATTTTTTTAAAGTAATAATAACAACAATGATTCATTCTTTGTTTTAAGAAGATTAAAGGGAATACGTTTGTCCAGTTTGGATGCCACATATTGGCTCATTTTCCGTCAGCCAAAAGTGTCTTAGCCCCCAAATAAAAAAAAGCCTCCTCTAAAAAAAAGTATAAAAAACATGAGAATTGTGGATTTTAACATTTATGTTTATTTCGGTTTAACAAGAATTAAATGTTATCGAAAACACTGCAAGTGTTTATTTTCAACAACTATGTATATAAAAAGAAACTAGATATTCATCATAACACAATAACACATTTTAAATGAACATGTTTAAATTCCCCCTGTAAAGGTATTCATGTATTCCCCCCCCCTCCCCCCCCCCCCCCCCATGATAGCTCCTGCCCCATTCCACCAGATAATATGACGATAACATGTAAAATGTTTTAAGACGAGAAAATATGTGATTTTAATTTCCCATTTTATATTAAAGACCTTTCTATTATGGAAACATTCTTAAAATTGCATGCTGTAATCGCTTATATTTTACTGAAATATTGTAATTTGAAGTGACACCTCAACTTTAATTTTTGACACGAGTCAATTAATGTCAATGTGACAAAATAAGTCAACATAAGTTTTAGGTGATAAATTGTGTATTCCAGTATTTCTTTATAGAAGATAAATAAGGTAAAAAATAACCTCTTGTTTTGTGTTGACAAATAAAACATATAAAAAGATTCTTTTATATTTTACTTGGAGGAAAACTAAAGTAATACATGTGTAGAACACCTCTTAATGTCATTTAATACCTTAGCTACTTTTAGAGTCTCCTCAGTAAGTATGGAATTATAAGGAAGATGTCAATACTCATTTAGAAAGTTTACATCTGGAACAAAATGTCAAAGCAATTCCTTATCAATTTTAAGACATTGAAGATTTGGTCCATTTTGCATTAGGATAACATTATTTTACCATGATTGTGTCATGTCAATATAGTAGGTTTTCTTACTAGGCTATACAATTTACTTTTTATATTGAGTATTCAATATTATAGGTTTAAATACATGAACACTCAAACCCATTTTAATTACACAAATTTACAAAACAGGTTGGACCAGATAAGATGATCTTCCTAACCACTGATCCAAACCCTATAGCGGAGGACCGTACATACGAAGTTGAAATCATCACGGGGGATCCGTTCTTCCGTGTGTGCATTCAAGTGTTCGACTACAATCCATTGACGAGTATAGAAAAGGTCACATTTTACTCGTCGGACCGTTATTCCTGGCAGTCTGCTAAGTCCTGGACGATCGAGGAGGACCTTGTTGATTTCCCTATTGTGTCAAGCCAGCAGTTCATGACGATACGGTACAGAGTCAATGGCACCCGGTCCGGGCGTCTAGCATTTGCAGTCATATCTGGTGAGTTAACAATATTACAATTATTTTTTGCTTAATCGGGTATAACAGTAAACTATTTGAGTTTCAGTTTTCAGTTGCCCATATTATCCGCATTTTGTGGGAACTAGGCTTATTGCAAGTACGTTAAGTGTTGATTTTAGCCTGTGCAGTCCACTATGGCTAATTAGGGACAAACATTAAGCTTTAACAGGAGTTTTGGTTGCAAGAGACTTCCTTTAATTGAAAAATTCCAGAAAAGTGGAAAGGTTTGAAACTGATAAGCCTGTGCACACTGAACAGGCTAGTCTGTAACGACACTTTACGCACATGCAGTAAAGATTGTATTCCACGGAACAAGGCTTATATTATTTTCATTTTTTGTGTTTTATTTAATAGAAAAAAGTTGAAATCCAGTCTTTGAAATAAGCAGTTTGCCTAAGCATGCCATATTTACTTTGCCTAAGAGCAAGAAATCGAGACGATCCTTCCTATTACAATTGAATCACTTTAATGATTTAAAGTTTAAACACATTTTTACATACTATATTGCAGTTGGTTACAATCAGAACTATGACTCGATCATCAAAGTCTACAATGCAACCATCAAGAACAACGAACGAGGCATTGTGACCAAACATTACAACAATCCAAGCAATGAGCGAATGGAAATATTCCATAGAGCAAAAAAGGAAACCATCCATTTCGAGTTGATGACAATCGAGGGAAGTAAACAAGAAGCCATGTTCATTCCTAGCTTGACCAAATGGCACACAAATTTCATTCCAACCCTTGAAGAAATGACGCGCGCGGAAAAAGTCGGGGAAATAAAGTATGTGATTGTTCACTCGAAGATTAAGAACAATTACAAGGGAATCCATGCTGAGCACAACCACGTAGACTTTGCTAATAACGTCTGGAAGTGGAATGTGAGCTATGTGACAATAGAAAACTGCGAGACAGGGGGTTTTGAGATTGAGCTACCAAGAGTGAATGATCTGATAGAACGTCAGGTCCATCAGGTGATCGTGAACAGCTCGGAAATGATGAACAACAAGAAGTTTTCGTTCAACATTCTGGGATACTATGCGGACGTCAGAATCGAGGCGAACAAAATTCACGACAACAACTGCCTTCTTGGCGTCATGAAAATGTCAGGAATGGAAAAGGATCTATATATCTATGAGAATCGAATCGAGAACAACATCAACTGCAAGTTTGCCATCGACCTAGACCTGATGAGTCACTCAGAGTATTCGTCATCTGTGTCTGGGATGATCATGTATAACTACATCACAAGCACAAGAAATACTTACGTCCCTCAGGGTCTCGGAATCACCAGCACGCCAGTGACGTATGCAGTCCAGGTCAAAGGTGTGCAGAATGTCACTTTGGTGAGAAATGTTTTCGATAATAAAGACCTCCAGTACGAACTTGTGGCCGGAGTCACGGCACTTATCCTAGACAATAAGATGAATGTTAAAGAGAACTACTGGGGCACCACCGACCAGTACCAGATTCGGAAACGCATTTTCGATTTTGATGACTGGAACAATTACGCCATTGCAGAATACTTCCCATTTCTTGGGGTTCCAAATCCGAGAGGGGATCTTGCTCCAGATTCTGAACTGGTTATTCGTCTTGACCTGAATCGCCTTGGAGGGCGTGTCATAGAAGATTTGACCCTCCCTTACCGATCTGAACCTTACATCGTATACTCTGACCTTACCATCATGCCGGATGCGAAGTTCTCTATTCCTGCAGGTGTTCATTTAAAGTTCTATCCCAACGTGGGAATCCTTGTTCTTGGTCAACTGGTTGCAACTGGCGCCCCCTACAGTAGAATTAAATTCAGCCCAGCAGAACCGGACTTGCCGTTTGGACGTAGAAAGCGCCAAGAACCGCAACATCCGGAAACGTTGACATCGTCTGATATTCGCTTTCGTTGGAGGAAAGCACAATTTTGAAGGGTTCTTGGAGCTATACAATGCCTCGTCAAGATCATGGAATATAATGTGCGATGGGCAGTTTAATGAAAAGACCGCAGAAGTTGTTTGTCGATCTTTGGGAATGGAGACGGTGAATGTGGACGTCCGATTTACGCCACTGTATGATTTCTTTGTGTATGGCAAACCAATGTATTTCTTGAAAGAGTTTTGGGCATACTCCTATTATTGCAGAGGCAGTGAAGATTCTTTGGATTTCTGTCTGAAGAGAATTAATTACAACATCAAGCCGTGCATATTTGCCGGAAACTTCACCTTTATTCGCTGCGGACCGAGAAATCTACCCAAGCCTCTGGATTATTGGGGCAACATAAGATTTGCGAATCCAAAGTATGATGAAGAGATTAACCCGTATCATGATGATTTCACGCGGTCTAGACTCCAGTATGTTGACATCGAAGGTGCTGGTATGCTACATGGCGAAAAAGTGGGGGCCATTCAGACGACATATGTTAATCCCATCATGGATCACATGAATATCACGAAGTGCGTTCTAAATGGAATCGATGTAGTTGCTCCCAGACAGGGAATCAAAATTGAACAGCACAACATTTCAAACAATTTAGGCTACGGCATAAATTTTCTTGTTCTAAATGGCGATTCAATGGCATCCGATACTTCCTCCTTCATTCCTCTTATAACAAATACTGTTCCATACAATCTGTACGGTCTTGTAGACATCTGCAGAATGGAGAAGGAAATAGTCGTAGAAAACCGACTCCTCTTGTTCTACAAATACTCCCAGTCATCAATGGACTGCGTCAAGATAATCCGTGGGTATAGCAGCAGCGTTGGTGCGAAACCAGTCGCTCTGCGATTTCTCCAGTTCAGCTTATACTATGACGAATTCTATCGCAATATTGTGGAGATATTCAACGGCAGGGGCATCACTCTGACCAACCAGCTTGCTCAGCTCTCCAGCAAGAGTCAAATGGAGGAGGTAAAGCGGCAGTACAAGAGCACTAACGAGTTCCTGACTATTCACATACACGCCTCCCCTTCATACGGATTCTACGGATTTGTTGCTGAGGTTGTGACTTTACCGATGTCTGGACTTACTTATCCAGGTACAGAACATTTTTTATGGGGATTTAAGCAAATATATGAATATTTTGTAATATAACTACGGTGTTTTATTTTGGAGCACATCCCGAGTCCTTTACTAATACAATTGGCAGGGGGCTCATTGCAATATTCAAATATTCATTTTGTACGCTTTGGGACTCTGAATGTGGTTTTGTGATGATTTATGGATGTAGGCGACAAAGGTCTTACTGCTTGGAGAATGTAAAATTTAAATGAAACAATGTAACTATACAAAAAATGCCATTTATTTTCCTTTGTAACTAACTACAAATTATATAGTAATTACTTATAATTAGGAGTTTTTATCTGCATGAAAAAGTGTATGCACGGCTTTTAATTAATGTAACACAAATTTAACTAGAACATTTATGTCATAATTGAGGTTGTTTCATTTGATTGAAGGCAATACACTTAATTCTCTGCATCTTTTTAAATGTTAGTTATTTCAAATTATAATTAAAGATTAATTCAAAATATTCTTTTAACAAACTGAGAGACATTAAATTTCTTGACATTTAAGGTGTCTTGAAAAAGTGACTTCTTTTTACGCTCCGTAAGTAAGTAAAAATGGGTATACTAGAATAACCATGGTAGTCAGTCTGTTTGTCTAGCAGTCTGTCTCTAGACTGTGACAAACTTGCTCAAAAGGCATTCTACAACACTTTGTAACAGACAACATTCATTATTGCAGGCCTTGTTTCTCATGATGTTAAATTGCGCAAAGTCTATCATCCTATGTTAAAAATTCCAAAGTTTATGCCCTTTTTAGCTCATCTATTTTTTGAAAAAAAAAATATGAGCTATTGTCATCACCTTGGCGTCGGCGTCGGCGTTGGCGTCCGGTTAAGTTTTGCGTTTAGGTCCACTTTTCTCAGAAAGTATCAATGCTATTGCATTCAAACTTGGTACACTTACTTACTATCATGAGGGGACTGGGCAGGCAAAGTTAGATAACTCTGGCGTGCATTTTGACAGAATTATGTGCCCTTTTTATACTTAGAAAATTGACAATTTTGGTTAAGTTTTGCGTTTTGGTCCACTTTTCTCAGTGAGTATCAATGCTATTGCATTCAAACTTGTTACACTTACTTACTATCATGAGGGGACTGGGCAGGCAAAGTTAGATAACTCTGGCATGCATTTTGACAGAATTATGTGCCCTTTTTATACTTAGAAAATTGAAAATGTTGGTTAAGTTTTGTGTTTAGGTCCATTTTATTCCTTAAGCATCAAAGCTATTGCTTTCATACTTGCAACACTTACTAACTATCATAAGGGGACTATGCAGGCAAAGTAATGTAACTCTGACTGGCATTTTGACAGAATTATGTGCCCTTTTTATACTTAGAAAATTTAAAATTTGATTAAGTTTTGTGTTTAGGTCCACTTTATTCCTACAGTATCAAAGCTATTGCTTTCATACTTGCAACACTTATTAACTATCATAAGGGGACCGTGCAGGCAAAGTTATGTAACTCTGACTGGCATTTGGACGGAATTATGGGCCCTTTATACTTAGAAAATTGAAAATTTGGTTAAGATTTATGTTTTGGTCCACTTTACCCCTAAAGTATCATAGATATTGCTTTCATACTTGGAACACTCAAAAACTATCATAAGGGTACAGTAAAAGGACAAGTTGCATAACTCTGGTTGTCATTGTTACGGAATTATGGCCCTTTTTTGACTTAGTAACTTTTAATATATGGTTAAATTTTGTGTTTCGATCCACTTTACTTCTTAAATATCAAGGCTATTGCTTTCAAACTTCAAATACTTTCATGCTATCATGAGGTTACTGTACCTGGCAAGTTGAATTTTACCTTGACCTTTGAATGACCTTGACTCTCAAGGTCAAATTATTAAATTTTGCTAAAATTGCCATAACTTCTTTATTTATGATTAGATTTGATTGATACTTTGACGAAACTACTCTTACCTGACGTGCCCTCTCCCCCCTCCCCCCCACCTCCCCCCCCCTATTTTTATTTTTATATTTTTTTTAAGATCATCTCACAAATGACCACCACACCCTCACACTATACCCTCACCCCCACCCCCACCCCCCCCCCCACCCCCAATTTTTTTTTTTTTTTTTTTTTTTTTTTTTTTTATTTTTTTTTTAAGATCATCTCACAAATTACCACCACACCCTCACACTATACCCCCCCCCCCAATTTTTTTTTTTAAACGGTTATGTTTGAAATACCGTCCAACCATCGCACCCAAAAAATCCCCCCCCCCCCATCGCCCTCCCCCCCACCACCACCCCCTTCCCCCCACCCCCCCCCCCCCCCTGCCCGAGATTTTTTTTTTTTTTTCGCTTTTTTGGAAGATAATGTAATAAATATCCACAACTCCACACTATACACCCCTCTTCACTCCACCCCTCCCTCCTTTGTGATTGAAAATGAGTGTCCCTTCACCTTTAAAAAGAAAATAGATGAGCGGTCTGCACCCGCAAGGCGGTGCTCTTGTTTTAACTTATCTTTTCTATAACATAATATAATTTATAACAACATGAAACGTCATTGTTGGTACATATTATTCTATTTTTGTCACTAATCATTAATCCAATTATTAGGTAACTCACTGGAATTGTTAGTATTTACACGTTAAATACAAGTGCTATTCAGAATAGCTGCATTTATTGCCATTGAGTATTTTAAGTGTTGAATTCTGGTTTAGTACAGTGTTGTTTTTTCACCATTTTGGGAATCTGGCCGGGTCCCTTTGGATTGGGAAATTTTGCGTACTTATTCCTTAAATCCGGAAATTAATGTCGTTGATTTTATGCTTACAATTACTTTTAAATTGTTAATAAATGTTGTCAATATTATCTTTTCTGAGGTTCAACTTATAGAGCTAGATTTGGAGATAATTTGACATATTTAGACTTTCTTAAAAAAAATAAAATTGGAAACCTTCAGTTGGGAAATTTTAGGTCCCATTTGGGAAAAATATATACTTTGTTCTAGTGGTAATGGGTCCCTCTCTCGAACCCAAATTTGAACTAAAAAACCAACACTGTTAAGTATGTATTTAATGTTTGCAGATGACAGCATTCGTCATGAGGTGAGAGACGTAATCATGATGAGAAACCAAGATGGCGCCCTAATGTACAAAAATGTGGGGGACATCACTCCTTCCATCTACATTGAACAGTGCTGGATCGAAAACAACGGCGTGGGAATTCTCAACCTGACCTCCCCACCCGTGATCGACGTAGGGTTACAATCCACTCGAATATTTGTTTTAAAAGACTCTTTCATCGCGAGGAACAAAGGCGGAACGTACATAACAGCCACTACACCGTCAGCTGCAACAAAACTTCGGGCGAACATCACAAACAATGTTTTTGCATACGGCACGCATGGCGAGGTCTTGAATCTTACTGGCCATCATTACGAGAAATTTCTCTTATACGAGAACTACATTTATAACAATTCAGCGGGAGACTACAGAGACGTGATTCACGTACAGAACGTGGTGGTGAACTTTACGTATAACACCGTCGCCAACAACACGGGTCATTACATTGTCAGGCTTTACAACACGGAGAACACAGAGGCCACTCAGGAATACACGAAGAGCCTGTTCACTGGAAATAACGCGACTGCCGTGTATAGGGCGCTGTTCCACGTGGGAAGTGGAAACCCAAAAATCAACAAAAACTACTTAGTGAACGAAGAATGTGACTTTGAGCTTGAAACGAACCCTGTGAACAAGTAAGTTTTACAGAAGGTTTAAAATTGGGTTCAGTTATAATTAAGGTATGAAATAATTTAATGATGTTGAAACTTAATTTCATCATTCTGTGGTAATGATAAGTCACATGGGGAAAGGTTTTTCTTCATATACATTTTGCTCTCTAAAAGGATTCCTAGAATGTGTTTGTATTGAAAAAGGCATATTTTCCTAACATGACAAAGTGCTTAAATAGTTGATAACAGAAAACTTACAACGCATATTATTGACTGATCTAAGCAACTATTTACTTCTATTTACACATGAATATTATTGATCAACTTATTCTTTAATCCACTGACCTATTATACAGTGTTTGATTACCAGTGCACTCCCTGGCACAAGTTTTTCTTTTACCAAATTCACCACCATAAATCATACACATTATTTACATTGAATCATTTTCATGGTGTTTTATTAACAAAATGTTGAAGCCAAATGGAAAGTTCTTTAGCTAAATTTGCTACTTCAAAGCCATTGGTTAATTTGGCAAATGGAAGAGTTAGCCCTGCGATGACTTTTGTATTACAGACGGCCAAACGGTGAGCCAGGTAACTCAGCGCCTATCAAGGCAACCATTTGCTTATATTTAAAATTTTATTTTATAGATCAACTCATTCTTTTATCCACTGGCCAATTGTGAAGTGTGTATCGAATCTTGTATTAGCGACTTAGAGGTCATGTGTTCGATCACCACTGTGGGAGCATTGTTTAGGTCTCCTCAAAGACACAAAGTATTTGTTCTACCTAGGAAATTGACTCGAGAGCATTTCAAAAAGCCGTAGGCTTTTGATGCAATCGAGCAAAATTAAATAGGTTTAAACGTTCAACTTATTACAGACTGCCAGTGGAGCTAAAATAATTAGGTTTAAACTTATTATAGACTGCCTTTGACTCTTGTTTTACAGATTGCCTATGACTCTTGTATTACAGATTGCCTATGACTCTTGTATTACAGATTGCCTATGACTCTTGTATTACAGATTGCCTTTGACTCTTGTATTACAGATTGCCTATGACTCTTGTATTACAGACTGCCTTTGACTTTTGTATTACAGATTGCCTATGACTCTTGTATTACAGATTGCCTATGACTCTTGTATAACAGATTGCCTATGACTCTTGTATTAGAGATTGCCTATGACTCTTGTATTACAGATTGCCTATGACTCTTGTATTACAGATTGCCTTTGACTCTTGTATTACAGATTGCCTATGACTCTTGTATTACAGACTGCCTTTGACTCTTGTATTACAGATTGCCTATGACTCTTGTATTACAGATTGCCTTTGACTCTTGTATTACAGATTGCCTTTGACTCTTGTATTACAGATTGCCTATGACTCTTGTATTACAGACTGCCTTTGACTCTTGTATTACAGATTGCCCATGACTCTTGTATTACAGATTGCCTTTGACTCTTGTATTACAGATTGCCTATGACTCTTGTATTACAGATTGCCTATGACTCTTGTATTACAGATTGCCTATGACTCTTGTATTACAGATTGCCTTTGACTCTTGTATTATAGATTGCCTATGACTCTTGTATTACAGATTGCCTATGACTCTTGTATTACAGATTGCCTATGACTCTTGTATTACAGACTGCCTTTGACTCTTGTATTACAGACTGCCTTTGACTCTTGTATTACAGACTGCCTTTGACTCTTGTATTACAGATTGCCTATGACTCTTGTATTACAGAATGCCTATGACTCTTGTATTAGAGATTGCCTATGACTCTTGTATTACAGATTGCCTATGCCTCTTGTATTACAGATTGCCTATGACTCTTGTATTACAGACTGCCTTTGACTCTTGTATTACAGACTGCCTTTGACTCTTGTATTACAGATTGCCTATGACTCTTGTATTACAGATTGCCTATGACTCTTGTATTACAGACTGCCTTTGACTCTTGTATTACAGATTGCCTATGACTCTTGTATTACAGATGGCCTATGGCTCTTGTATTACAGATTGCCTATGACTCTTGTATTACAGATTGCCTATGACTCTTGTATTACAGATTGCCTAACGGTGAGCCTGGAAACTCTGCCCCTATTGATGCAGGGGAGAACTGGTGGGGCCTGTACAGCACAGGCTACGTGAACGGCAAGATCTGGGACAAGCTGGACAATGCCTCCCTGGTGGCTGTCAACTACATGCCCATGAAAGTCAACAATGAGTCCCTTATATATGGTTAGTTGTTAGATTAACAGAGTACTATCCTTTATCTTTGGTCAGTTGAAAGATTAACTGAGTACCATTCTTTATCTATGATTAGTTGTTAGATTAACAGAGTGCTATCCCTTATCTATAATCAGTTGTTAGAATAACAGGGTACTATCCCTTTTCTATGGTTAGTTGTTACAGAGTTGTTTTTTCATTCAAATTCAGGTCCATTTTAAGGACTCATTTAAAATGGAACAAATATTTATTTTTCCGCAATGGGACAAAAATATTCCGAATTTAATGTTTATAAAATAATTTATTTTTATCAACTCCCTTCTTTCTGTACACAACATGCCCTTGAAAGTCAATAATGAATCCCTTATCTATGCTATGTTGTTAGATTAACTAAGTTTCAACCTCTATAGGAAGAATATGGTACTCATAATGCAAGTTAAATTAAGGGAATATGGTACTCGTAGTGCTGGTTTAATTTTATGAATATGCTACTCATAATTCTGGTTTAATAATGTGAATATGATACTTACAATGCTTGTTTAATAGGATGAATATGGTACTCATAAGTCAAGTTAAATAGGGCAAATATGGTGCTCATAATGCTATTTTAATAGTATGAATATGGTACTTATAATGCTGGTTTAATAGGATGAATATGGTACTCATAATGCTGATTTAATAGAAGGAATATGGTACTCATACTGCTGATTTAATAGAAGGAATATGGTACTCATACTGCTGATTTAATAGAAGGAATATGGTTTTCATAATGCTTGTTTAATAGAGGGAATATGGTACTCATAATGCAAGATAAATAGGGTGAATATGGTACTCAAAATGCTAATTTTTATAAAGGGAATATGGTACTCATAATGCTCATTTAATTTAAGGAATATGGTACTCATAATTTTGATTTAATAGAGGGAATATGGTACTCTAAATGCTCGTTTAATAGAGGTAATATGGTACTTATAATGCTGGTTTAAGAGAGGAAATATGGTTCACATAATGCTTATTTAATAGAAGAATATGGTACTTATAATGCTGGTTTAATAGAGGGAATATGGTAATCATAATGCTGGTTTAATTGAGGGAATATGGTACTTATAATGCTCATTAAATAGAGGGAATATGGTACTTATAATGCTTGTTTAATAGATTTAATATGGTACTTATAATGCTCATTTAATAGAAGGAATATGGTACTTATAATGCTGATTTAATATAGGAAATATGGTACTTATAATGCTGATTTAATAGAGGGAATATGGTACTTATAATGCTGGTTGAATAGAGAGAATATTGTACTCATAATGCTCTTTTAATAGAGGGAATATGGCACTCATAATGCTTATTTAATAGAGGGAATATGGTACTGGTAATGTTTGTTAAATAGAGGGAATATGGTACTTACAATGCTGGTTAAATAGAGGGAATATGGTGCGTATAATGCTGGTTTAAATCAATGAATATTGTACTCATAATGCTGGTTTAATCAAGTGAATATGTTATTCATAATGCAAGTTTGATAGGGTGAATATGGTTATGCTGGTTAATATTGTACTCATAATGCCTGTTTTTATGGTACTTATAATGCTGGTTTATATGGTACTTATGATGCTGATTTATATGATACTTATATTGCTGGTTTATATTGTACTCATAATGCTGGTTTATATGGTACTTATAATGCTGGTTTTTATGATACTTATAATGCTGGTTTATATGGTTCAAACAATGCTGGTTTATATGGTACTCCTAATGCTGGTTTATATGGTACTTATAATGCGTGTTTATATGGTACTCATAATAATGCTGGTTTATATGGAACTTATAATGCTGGTATATTTGTTACTTATAATTCTGGTTTATATGGTACTTGTAATGCTTGTTTATATGGTACATCTAATGCTGGTTTATATGGTTTTAATGCCGGTTTATATGGTACTTATAATGCTGATATAATGGTACTTATAATGCTGGTTTATATGGTACTTATAATGCTGGTTTACATGGTTCGTATAATGCTGGTTTATATGGTACTCATAATGCTGGTTTATATGGTACTTATAATGCTGGTTTATATGGTACTCATAATGCTGGTTTATATGGTACTTATAATGCTGATTTAAATGGTACTTATAATTCTGGTTTATATGGTACTTGTAATGCTTGTTTATATGGTGCATCTAATGCTGGTTTGTATGGTTCTTGTAATGCTGGTTTATATAGTACTTATAATGCTGATTTAAATGTTACTTATAATGCTGGTTTATATGGTACTTATAATGCTGGTTTATCCCCATCAGGCAAGTGCGCCCCTGGCTGGTTCCTGGAGGATGAGAGATGCTACAAGTACTTCGGGGCCGCTCTGCCGTACAATGAGGCCAACCAGTTCTGTGTGGTAGGAGATACAGATTTGACATTTATCAAAAGTTATTCATGTAACTATGGGGGTAAAAGTGTGAGGTATACACAACCTTTAATGGTATTTGTGCAGGTTTGATTAAAGGGACATTAATTGATAATTATAATTATTGGTTCTAAAGATCTCTTGTATGATACACCAATAGAATTTCAGGAAGAATTTGTTTAACATACTAATGATTATGTAACAAACCCCTCCTGGTTTGGAACTGCTGTCATTTGGATTAATAAACTATTAAAATAACCTCTTGGCCATCTGGTTTGTTACATAATCATTAGTATTGTATTCTTTATGTAAGCAATCCAGATATGGTCACAAAAGACAGTGCAATATACATCATTACAGTTATGTCACTCTTTGATGTGTATTATTCTTTTATTTTTTTATCTGTAACAAAAATGTGGAAATTTTGTTTTATGTTTTAATCTGTCAACTAGTCTCTTTAATAATATGATTTTAATAGTTGTGAGATCTAGAGTCATGTAATTAAATGTAATGGCATAGAATAACCGCGTGTAATGTGTTTAATCAAATAAAAATGTAAATCAGTTTGTAATATCTTTATAACAAGGATATGTAACATTTCAAACCTTTTCTATTCAATTTGATTCCCATGTTAATATAAGTATATAATAGCTAAACTGAACATGTATGCTGTTTTAAGGAAACATCATTCTCAGATCTTTGGATATTTTCTACAGATATTTAGTTATTTTATTGCATATTTTGATCATTTTTACAAGTATTACAAACATTTAATATCCTTATTCCATTGTCTTCTATTGTATTATCTTACTTCATACTGAAATTTTAAAAATGAAGTTGAGCCATTCACATGCCTTACTAAACTAACTGAAAAAAGTAAAATATTTGTCTACATTTTTATTTTCCCCGAAAATGTTCGGGGAGCATATAGTAGCCAGTTTGTCCTTACTTCCGTCACACTTTTGTTACAGTTTCTCACAGCCCTTCAATACTTTACCGCTCTCTTTCATATTTGGCATGTAGGTGCCTTGCATGGACCTCTACCTTTTGATGAGGTTTGAGGTCACTGGGGTCAAGGTCACCGAGACTAATAATAGATTTTTCCATCACACTTTTATTACAGTTTCTTATAGAACCTTCAATACTTTACCGATCTCTTTCATATTTGGCAGTTAGGTACCTTGCATGGACCTCTACCTTTTGATGAGTTTTGAGGTCACTGGGGTCAAGGTCACCGAGGCTAATAATAGATTTTTCCGTCACACTTTTGTTTCAGTTACTCATAGCACCTTCAATACTTTACCCATCTCTTTCATATTTGGTATGTAGGTACCTTGCATGGACCTCTACCTTTCGATGAGGTTTGAGGTCACCGGGATCAAGGTCACCAAGGCTAATAATAGATTTTTTCATCACACTTTTGTTACAGTTTCTCATAGCACCTTCAATACTTTACCGATCTCTTTCATATTTGGTATGTAGGTACCTTGCATGGACCTCTACCTTTTGATGAGGTTTGAGGTCACCGGGGTCAAGGTCACCGAGGCTAATAATAGATTTTTTCGTCACACTATTGTTACAGTTTCTCATAGCACCTTCAATACTTTACCGATCTCTTTCATATTTGGCATGTAGTTACCTTGCATGGACCTCTACTTTTTTATGAGGTTTGATGTCACTGGGGTCAAGGTCACCGAGGCTAATTATAGATTTTTTTGTCACACTTGTTACAGTTTCTCATACCACCTTCAATACTTTACCGATCTCTTTTATATTTGGCATGTAGGTACCTTGCATGGACCCAGGGCTATAGATAAATTTTGGGGTATATTGGGTTTTTTACCCCCTGTTTTGACAACAATAAATTCAATAGAGTTTTAGCAAAATTTATTAATTTAGGGAATGACATATATAATACAACAAGAGCACCGCATAATGGGTGCCACGCTCAGCTGCAGGTGCAGTTTTTATACGCCCGTCTATGACGGGACGTATTATGGTATACCCCGCGTCCGTCCGTCCGTCCGTCCGTCCGTCTGTTAATGTCGTACGCTACGTCAAATATCCTTTGACAGATTTTCTTCAAATTTTAACACAATCTTAATATTGATAAACCCTGATCCCCTTTCGTTTTTGACGGAATTCTGAATTGTCGTTCCAGAGTTATGGGACTTTGTTCGTCAAAATTTCGTGATTTCATTGAATGTCCTACTGTAGCTCAAATATCCTTCGATGGATTTTTTTCAAATTTCAACACAATCTTAATATTGATAAACCCTGATCCCCTTTCGTTTTTGACGGAATTCTCTATTGTCGTTCCAGAGTTATGGGACTTTGTTCGTCAAAATTTCAAAAAAAAAAAAAAGGGTTATTTATTACCTTACTACTTCATTGGCGAACGACGGTCGTATCATGCGCTCATGGCGCAGCTGTTTATTAATAAATGAAAGCTTGTCAGAATTTTTTTGTACTGCCCCCGGATTGAAAGATCTGGGGTATATTGTTTTTGGCCTGTCTGTCATTGTGTCATTGTGTGTGTCCCAAAACTTTAACCTTGCTTAAAGTTTGATAACTTTTTAAATATTGAAGATAGCAACTTGATATTATTTGGCATTCATGTGTATCTCATGGAGCTGCACATTTTGAGTGGTGGAAAGTCAAGGTCATCCTTCAAGGTCAAAGGTCAAAAATCATGGTATTTTTCTTTCCTAAAACTTAAACCTTCATTAAAGTTTGGTCATAACTTTTTGAATATTGAAGATAGCAACTTGATATTTGGCATGCATGTGTATCTTATGGAGCTGCACATTTTGAGTGGTGAAAGGTCAACCTCATTTTTCAAGGTCAAAGGTCAAATTTATGGCTTCAAAGCGGCGCAATAGGGGGCATTGTGTTTCTGACAAACACATCTCTTGTTGTTGTTTTTTTTTAGAGGTCACAGTGACCTTGACCATTGACCTAGTGACCCAAAAATGGGTGTGGCATGTAGAACTCATCAAGGTGCAGCTACATGTGAAGTTTCAACGTTGTAGGTTGAAGCACTTTGATTTAAGAGCCAATGTTCAAAACCTTAACACAATGTGAAGGTTTTAGCACGACGCGGTTGGCGGCCGATGAGCTGGCTATGACAATACCTCGGGTTTTCTCCGAAAACAGCCAAGCTAAAAAAAATGTACTAAGGTTTCTATATTATTTATACAAATTGTGTTATAACCTGTACATAACAACAAACAATTATTGAACTTCTGATCAAAGTTCCTTCATTTTTGCGTTGAATAAGACCGAGTTCGTGAAAATTGCTGCACAATTTATGAAGTAATGGCTGTTCAGAGCGATGCACCTCGTTTTAGGGTCATTTTGATTTGAATACCTTGAAAATGAAAGTAGAAATCGGACGGGTCTACAAATAATTACAATAATACCCCAAAGATTGAAAACCACTGGAAAGACTGCCTTCTTTTCTTCATAGGACGGCATATAAACTACAGAAAATAAACAGTCTAAAAAATACGCTCTGTGTTCATAAGAATTGCGTTTCTTGACGAAAGGTTTTTTACGGGAATTACGTTATTAAATTTGTATTTGCGTTTTTGTTTGCTTTATTTTGAATTTAATTACGTTTTTGGTTATTTTAATTGCGTAATAATGCAAATACGCTTGTTATCTATAGCCCTGCATGGACCTCTACCTTTTGATGAGGTTTGAGGTCACTGGGGTCAAAGTCAAGGTCACTGAGGCTAATAATGGATTTTTCTGTCATGCTTTTGTTACAGTTTCTCATAGCGTCTTCAATATTTTATTTGGCATGTAGATACCTTGCATGGACCTCTACCTTTTGATGAGGTTTGAGGTCACTGGAGTCATGGTCAAGTTCACAGAGGCTAATAATAGATTTTCCGTCATGCTTTTGTTACTTTACCGATCTCTTTCATATTTGGCATGTAGGTTCCTTCCATGGACCTCTACCTTTTGATGAGATTTGAGGTCACTGGGCTTAAGGTCACCAAGGCTAATAATTGATTTTTTCCGTCACGCTTTTCTTACAGTTTCCCAGAGGGCCTTCATTACTTTACCGATCTCTTACATATTTGCCATGAAGGTTCCTTGCATGGACCTCTACCTTTTGATGAGGTTTGAGGTCACGGGGCTCAAGGTCACTGAGGCTATTAATATATTTTCTGTCACGCTTTTGTAACAGATTCTCATAGCACCTTCAATACTTAACCGATCTCTTTCATATTTGGCATGTAGGTACCTTGCATGGACCTCTACCTTTTGATGAGGTTTGAGGTGACTGGGGTCAAGGTCACCGAGGCTAATAATAGATTTTTTATGCCCCCTTCATATTTGGTATGCATGTGTATATGGACAAGGCCTTTCCATATGCACACAATTTTTTACCCCTGTGACCTTGACCTTGAACTTAGGGTCCGCATTTAGGTTTTTGAAATCTGCCTTAAGTTTGAAAAATGCTCATGACTTCTATGTCCCTTGAGATATAACCTTCATATTTGGTATGCATGTGTATATGGACAAGCCCTTTCCATATGCACAAAAAATTTTACCCCTGTAACCTTGACCTTGAACTTAGGGTCCGCGTTTAGGTTTGAAATCTGCGTTTAGGTTTCGAAAAATGCTCATAACTTCTATGTCTCTTGAGATATATCCTTCATATTTGGTATGCATGTGTATATGGACAAGGCCTTTCAATACCCACAAAAAAATTACACCTGTGACCTTGACCTTCACCTAAGGGTCGCGTTTAGGTTTTGAAATCTGCGTTTAGGTTTGGAAAAATACTCGTAACTTCTATGTCCCTTGAGATATAACCTTCATATTTGGTATACATGTTGGTATGCATGTGTATATGGACAAGGCCTTTCCATACGCCCAAAAAAAATTACTCCTGTGACCTTGACCTTGAAGGGTCCGCGTTTAGGTTTCGAAATCTTCGTTTAGGTTTTGAAAAATGCTCTTGACTTCTATGTCCCTTGAGATAAAACTTTCATATTTGGCATGCCTGTGTATATGAACAAGGCCTTTCCATACGCACACGAAAATATACCCCTGTAACCTTGACCTTGAACTTAGGGTTCGCGTTTAGGTTTTGAAATCTGGGTTTAGGTTTTGAAAAATGCTCATAACTTCTATGTCCCTTGAGATATAACCTTCATTTTTGGTATGAATGTGTATATGGACAAGGCCTTTCCATACGCACACCTATATTGACCGCTGTGACATTGACCTTGAACTTAGGGTCCGCCGTTTAGGTTTCCAAATCTGTGTTTAGGTTTTGAAAAAAGCTCATAACTTCTATCAAAGCCTTTATAGGGGGCATAAGTCATCCTATGTTGACAGCTCTTGTTTAGTTGGTTATAAACACATAGGTTGACAAAGCGCATCATCAGGGAGCATCCATCAGTTTCACTGATATTCTTGTTTATTTCTATTCTTATGTTATTGTTTTAAACATATTCTGTTACTTCATACTTCAGGTTTCTTAACTAATTTGAATCATTTACATGGCTTACAAAAGTAACTGAAACAAAGTACAAATGCTGTCTACATTCTAGGAAACTGATGGATCTCTTATGTTACTTGATAAACAAATTTGGATGATAAAGCTGAATCATTCACATACATTTCTTAATCCTTTCCCACTCAGAAGCAAGCAGCATAAAACCAGAGCAGCCTGCGAGTAACTCGCAATTTGTTCAGGTTTTATGGTGTTTGCTGTTCATCAGTATCTAAGGGTTGGAAATGAAGCTTTTAAAAATTGAATATACTAAGAAAGGTCTTTAATCAAATTTTACTTTTCTAAGGGACTACAAATGTGTCAAAATACGTAACTAAGTGGTAAAGGGATAAAATAAGTTCAAAATTGTGTCTACATTTTAGGAAAATGGTGGATTTCTTGCCGAGGCCAAGGGTAAACAGGAGTTCATCCGCAAGTACATCCGTCTGATCATGAATGTGTACTCTGAGAACCAGCGAGTGTGGGTGTACTCAGAGGTGAGTAACTAGTAGCAGTATCTAAGGTTTGACCTTGTGACCTAGTTTTTGGAAGCACATGACTCAGACTCAAACTTGACCTAGATGTGATCAATGTGACCAAAATACGGTCAAGATAAACATTTTGACCAAGTTTCAACAAGATAGGGTCATTGATGTGTCTTTTCGAGTGGTACTATGTTTTTTCAGCTACATTTGCTTTGTTTACACATTAGAGGACATGTTTATTGGCTGATCTTCAGGAAAATTTGTTAGAAAACGTATATGGTCATGTAAGGTCACAAACTAGGTCAAGTTTAACACTTAGAAAAATACTATTTAAAAATGGCAAAAAAAGAAAGCCATTGAAAAAAACATTACGTTTTATTCAATACATTTGTTTATTGTTTCTAACTCTTCGACATGTTTATGGATTTTGTTGTTACTGTAATATATCAATTTTTGTCAACAGGGTACTCATATTATAGTATCATCATGTAAATCTGTAGGTTTGAAAGCCATTGCTAGCATAACAAGCGTTACTTGTCAAGATATTGGTCTGTGTGCATAACTTGTTAAGATATTAGTCACCAAGCGTAACTTGTCAAGATATTTGTCTGTGAGCATAACTTGTCAAGATATTTGTCTTCAAGTGTAACTTGTCAAGATATTGGTCTGTGAGTAGAACTTTTTAAGATGTTTGTCTCCAAGCGTTACTTGTCAAGATATTTGTCTGTAAGCATAACTTGTTAAGATATTTGTCTCCAAGAGTAACTTGTAAAGATATTTGTCTGTGAGCATAACTTGTGAAGATATTAGTCTCCAAGCCTTACTTGTTGAGATATTATTGTGAGAGAGCAACTTATTAAGATATTTATCAGCAAGCATAATTAATCTTGCCAATGTTAAATGAATCTTATTAGTACCACCAAATAATTTTTGTTCAAGGTGACTAGTGGACGGTGTAGTGCCTTCGAGAAAAACTACGTCGTTGAGGAATATGACTGTTTCTATGTCATGCATCCATTCGTCTGCGAGAAAGGTAGACTAGTTGTTGTTTAGTTATGGCATTAATGTATAAAGTATTTTACATGGTTTAGCATAAATGTTGACAGTTGTTTGTGTTGTTTTGAATTAATGTTTACAGTCTATTGCCTGGTTTGACATTAATGTTTACAGTATTTGCATTGTTTGGCATTAATGTCTACAGTATTTTGCACAGTTCCGGTCTATCAAACTGAAATTTAGTTGCAGGCATCATATACTTTCAGTGAATGTTAATGCACACCAATATGTTAAGTTTTAACATTTATCGGCTTGTTTTACAGTTGAAATCACTAAAAATGGAAACCTTTAAATGAACTATATTTATTACAGAATAGGTAAAAAGTTTGATTCAGAAAATCATATCTCAAAGCGTTAACTGAGAAACTATCTATTACAAACACATTCATGTCAGTGATTGAAATACTCCTTTTGCTAAGCTGTTAGTATATGTGTTATAATTTGTTAATATAAACCTTAACATTCAACATTATTTAAAATTGGTCAATAATTTAGTGATTGTTATTTAGAATTATTTAGCCTCATGCCAGTGTTAGTATTAAGTATGATGTTTGTGGTGTTAACCCTTGTAGCGCTGGAACCGAATTTTAAAGGCCTTTGCAAACAGTTTGGATCCAGATCAGACGCCACAAAACGTGGCGTCTGATCAGGATCCAAACTGTTTGCTATTCTGATATAGGTCTTTGAAAAAAAGTGAAGAAAATGATGGTTTTAGAAATTCAGCAAACACCAATTTAGCAGACAACAAATATCCCAGCATGCAAAGGGTTAAGAATAGCATACAGCTCAAACAATAGACATTGCATGTTCTGAGTGAACTATACGAGTTACGACAATGTGTTTATACTGAATCTGTACATTTCCTATATCAGTTATGATCATGTCTGTTAATACCCACAGACCCGTACATCTCACCACCTGGGTCCACCATCCACATGGCCGTGATCGGCATAGCAGCAGGAGTTGGCGGGTTTCTGGTCATAGTAGTCATTATCCTCCTCATCCTGTGGCGTGTCAAGTCCAGGAAACGTAGCGAAGAGCGTTTTGAGCGACAGGAATCTATACGCGCGTCGGTCAAAGGGTCGACCATCCGCACTCGGTCACAGATGTCGCTGTCTTCTTCGAAATACCTGTATGATCAGAGGTCCCTTGGCGCATCACAGGTACGTAGGTTTTGATAAGGTTAAACTGCTAACTTGAGTTGAAATTCTTCATTGTTTGACTTTAAACGGCAGCATGAGTCTATGGAATGATAATCAAAAGTTATTTGAGACAAATAAAATTTGAATTTAGATATGACTAATGTACCAGCTTTTAAGAGGTATATTGAAATTAATCTATTGGTTGATTTAAGGGTTGTTGGGTGGTCTGTTTGGTTACATAAAATGATATAAGTGTGAGGAAATACTTCCCCGTTTGCAAGCCATAAAATTGAATCTTAAAACATTTTATTACCATGTAGCGTCAATATGGAAGATACTTCAAATCTCCTCTGATCCACTCATGATTTTTATTTTACCTGAACATAGCTTACAAAGCAGCTCAGAATTTTTGTCATGTTTGTGACCAATCTCTGATTATTTTTTTATGCTCCCCCAAAAATGTTTTGGAGGGAGCATATAGTCACCGCTTCGTCTGTCCGTGCATGTGTCCATCCGTCCGTGCACAATTTTTGTCCGGGCTATTTCTCAGCAATTAATGACCGGAATCCATTCAACCTTTATGGGAAGCTTCACTACCAAGAGGAGATGTGCATATTATCAGCCGGTTCTGGTCGGATGATTTTTCACAGAGTTATGGCCTTTTGAAATTTTCCATTAACTGTTTATATAGTGCAATTCTTGTCCCCCCAACTACTACACGTTTCTTTTTATCTGAATATATAGTGCAATATTGTGACAAAAATACCTTTGGGGAGCATCACCAGTCTCCGACGGTTTCTTGTTTTAATTGAATTGGATACTATTTGTTCTGATGATATTTCAGAGGTGTTTCATTGTTGAAAAACATGGTCGCCATGGTCTGCAGTGCAGTTTTGATTATACTACTATAGAGAAACCTTGTTTGTGCTGTTGAAGTCACTTTTTTGGTCCAATCATTATAAACCTTGCATAAAACATTTGATCTTTGATAATGTTCACAAGTAATTGAAAATTTATTTTGTTTTGATATCAATCAACAGATTCTAATGTCATCTTACATTCTGTTACAGGTAAGCATTGAAGGTATAACGGATGATGAGACCACAACAGACACCAAGGAGGTAAGACGGCGTCTGAGGCAGCAACCAGAGATAGCTCATGGTCGTCAAGAGGATGAGGACTATCCACGGTATGCTGGCCGCAACCATAGCAACGGGGTAGTGAAGAACGGTCCACCTCACAGGAGTAGGGGGAGGAGTGAAGAAAGCGATGACGAAGATGAGGATTATGGGTTTGACAAGCGACGAGAGGCAGAAAGGGATCGTGTCCCTCCCGCTGCACGCCATGGGCAACAACAGACTAATGGTGGATATAAGTATTCTGATGAGAGTCATGAGCACACGGATAGGGAAAGTGATGAGGATGATATGAAGAAAGAGGTTGATGATACTGATGAGGAGGAGGAGGAGGCCAGAAGGAATAGTTTCACACCAGTGAAATTTAAGCCGTCCATGGAGAAAGAGTTGGATTCCATTCAGATGAAGAGTAATGGCTCGATTCAGTATCTTAAACAGGATGATACTGGCAGCGTGGATTTAAGTGGGACTGCTCGTAATCTGTCGAGGTCAATGTCTAGTTTCAGTGGTCAGGATGTCCAGGCTGGTCAAATGTCTTCCAGATCAGACAGCCAGAACAGTGACGTGAATCTTCCACCACCTCCTCTGCCTCTCAACATCCCAGCCTCCCAGTCTAAACCTCGTAAGCAGCCTCTCCCTGTTCCTGCCCCAAGACTTACCGGCAAGCCCCTCCCGTCGGCAAGGTCATACGGAAGCAAAGAGAACATCAGCAGCCCTAGGGAATTGAAGATGAATAATCTGAGCCAGGATGAAGTGAGTGATTATCGCGGAAGCAGGGACAAACTGGATTCTGTAGATTCGTTTCCAGCTTATCCAGCCAGAAAGGCACCAAGTAGAGAGAACTTGAGTAACGTCCCAATGCAAGTAGGTAGGAGCAGAGAAAGGCTGGATGAGTTGACGAGTAGAAATGTGCCTTCACCACTCGGAGCTGGCATTGAATTCTTGCCTTGCGCAAGTGGGCCAAGGTTTGAAGAGGAAAGGCAGTCACCAATGTTGCAATTAAGCAACAGTCGCGAAAATCTTCTTCCAAAACGGCAAGACAGCGATAGTTACAAACCATCTCCTACTCCAGCATATGAACCACTCCATCCCGGTAACAATTACAATCCAAGCAATAGGTATGGACCATCACCTGATAACAGGTACCCTATCCCATCTGCTAATCCAGGGATAGATTATCTGGATCGTAGAACGCCTCTGAACACAGATTACAGTCCCTTGTCCTCAGGCATGGATTATCTTCCTTCCAACACTCGTACGCCCATGAAGAGCCGCCATTTAATTGGCCAACACCCTAGTGTGTCTACAAACAATTCTGACTATGAGAGTTACGACGGTGGATACAAACCCCCCACAGGTGCTGGTCCAAGACTTGTAGACACAACCCCTGGTTACTATGACTACAATCCTCCTCAGGCAAGAAATACTCCATTGTCAACTGGGGTGAACTTAATGCCAAGAAATGACTTTGCACAATCCCCTAGACAGCAGCAAAATAATGTGTCTCGCTCAAGAGAAAATCTGTCACGGTCTAGAGAATATTTATCAAGGTCACGTGATAATATGAGCACAGACTTTGCGTCTCTGAGTGTGGCATCATATGATAGTGAAATTCAGGAGAATTCCACAGATTTTGAGAAACCTCGGCAACAGAAATCTGTAGAAACAGAGATTTGAAAATGTATATGTATGGAATGACACAAGCAATGCCGTTCTAACAGTGCAGATAAAGCACAAAATTGAACTGCATGTATTAACTGCAACTCTATTCCAGAATAAAGACTGTGGCAAAAAGTGCGGTGGAATTAAACATTTTTTTTTAAAGATTACTTTGTATTGTTTTGTGCTAACTGGTTGTGGAAAATAGCATTGTTATATTTATGGTTTTGCTTTAAAATGCACCTGTAGCAAATACTTTTCATTATTTTGTAATTTTGAAAACATATCAAGGTGAATAATTTAACCAAACACTTGGAGGACATCACTTTATCGTTTTAATATCTTTGATGTCATTTTTTTTTATCTTTGATGTCAATTTTGGACCACATTAAGTGTTGTATGCAGTAAATATTGATCATGTATCATCTTCAGTATAGTATCTGTTTGTTTTGTTTATTTTCACATATTACTTCATAGCACTGACACAATGTTAAACAGAGCTTTACGGTTGTGTGTTTGTTACTTACTCCTATTTAGATTTTCTTCTTTATTATTTTAATTTGTACAAATTGTACAATTTTTGGTGCATACAAACATTTATATGAACACATGTGAGTAACAATGTCCCGTAACATACATTAGCATGTTTACTCTTTACCACCTAGATACGTATTTTCATGCATTTGTAGTCCATTAGATAGGTAAATTTAATTAAAGACCTTTCTTACTAGATTCAAGTTTTAAAGGCTTCATTTCCAACCCTTGGATACTGATGAGCAGCAAACCGCATAAAACCTGAACAGACTGTGAGTTAATCCCAAGCTGTTCTTGTTTTATGCTGTTAGCACAAAGCCATTTTCACTTTGCTTCTAAATGGAAAACGGTTAAACAATATTTACCTTTTACTTATACAATGTCTACCATTACAATGTTCAACATTCAAAAGTTGTATATTCGACTATGTATTGACATATTTTGACACTCAATCTAAATAGGGGTCATTGTAGATCTAGTCTGAACATACATTCCCATTTGATTGATAAGTTCAAATTCCTTAACATGTGATCATTGATACTTGCCTTTCATCAATCTGTTTACCTTTATGTTGCCGCTCGAATTCCTTTTACAAATATTAACATTATAATGCAAAGGGTATATATATAGATGGACATGCATGTAGACGTTTGTTCCAGAGCAATTAATACTGTAAAATAATGATTTGTGGGAAACATTAAGTATCGTTTATTTTGTTTTTTTTTCACTGATCCTTAAATAGAACACAAACGCATGGGGGAATGAATGACTGGATTATTCTCTCGTTATTTTTTATGAGAAATCCACAAATTGTATGTGTCCATGAAAAACTCTTAAAAACCCAAAACTGTATGCCTACAAATATAAATGATTTTACAGTATATCGAGGGTCCTTTAGTCTTTTAGAGGGTCGCATTCATTCTGTACATCTGCTCTTATCAACGATCTATCAATAAACTTTTTTTATTGGCTGGTAGTAATATATTGATGCCTTTTTCTGGACATTTTCGATGTGCATAATTTAACTTGTATATATTCTGCTCAATTCATTTAGCAAACGTAAGGTTTATGTCGAATTTAAAGTGTATATTTAAATGATGTAAAATAATAGTGTTATAACAGATGTTTATGTTGCGTTAACTAAATTGTGAGAAATCTGCCATACAAATGTACATATATATTTCTTTGACTCATCAATGTATAGTTATATATACATCCTATAGTTTTATTTTTTCATTGCCATTAATAATGTTATTTTGTAAATTTGTAATTAGACTTCATTTTATGTATTCACTGATTTAAAAATCTATCCGTAGTTTTCTTATTTCTGTATCTAAATTGTATACATTCCATTTATATATTTTTATATAGAAATAAATTTTACATCTGAAATTGAGTTGGCGAGTTTATGAACGGACAGATCTCTCCGTTTCAGAATCTAAATATAGGAATTATGCAACCTATGAATACAATTTATCATGAGAATTTTTTTTTTAATATCCACCATGACTTGGGCAAATGACAAATGTCGAATATCATTAATATCCTCCATGACTTAGGCAAATGACATGTCAAATACCACACAGGACAATACTTGCAGCAGAACAGTAAGCATGATTAAAGCTGATTAAAATGAATAATCAAATGATTAAAGCTATGTTCAACGCCTCGGATTGGTCTATGCAAAGAATTGGGGGGTTAAACTTTCGGACTAAACCCTACACTGTGTCAATGATCACAAAACACGCTTGTAAATATCACTCCAGAAACATAATTAAGGAAATAATTCCTGTTACCATCAAGAAACTTTGTCATGAAACTTTACCATACGTTTCAATAGAGAAAGTTCTTCAAACTAATGACTAGCAAAATGATAAAACACAATTAGCTTATTCATATATTTTGGAAATATAGGTGCCGAAATAGTCAGTTTTGTCAGGTTATTGGCCAAATCTGATCAAAGCTTATGCGGGAATTTTAAGATCAAACAAGTCATTTGTATGATTAATGTGTTTCTGGACTAGTGATCGTGTGAAAGATTGGCTGGATATTAACCTATTTACGCCTAGTGGACTCTCATCTTTCTAAATTGGATCAATTTATTTCCAAAATTAGGGATATCTAGTATATTTATTTCTATATTTCTTACAGAAAATCCTTTAAGCAAACAGTGCAGACCCTGATGAGACGCTGCATCATGCGGCGTCTCGTCTGGGTCTACGCTGTTTGCCAAGTCTTTTTTTCTAGACGCTATGCATAAATGGGTTAACAGACGTATTGCAATTTACCTAACTGTGGTGCACGCTGGTCATGCGGATACTGGATAACGGATGGCACTTCGAAAAAGAGAAATCATGGTATTACCATCATACCATTTGTATGATTTGGTATAATGTTAGACTCTAATATAGATAACCTGGCGCAAAGATCTATACATAAACAGTTATAAATTTTAAAGAAAAACGGAATAATAGGCAACGTTATCACGATCTTGTCAATTATTTATTAAAATCAATTAAAGAAAAACACTTTTCTTTGGTTATCAATATTTATTTTTATTCAAGGAATCTGGACATTTTAAGATTGAATGTAATACATACTGAAACGAATCGTGTTCTTTTGTCATACCTGTAATGGAAATGTACGATAGATTCATAAATTTGAAAACACTCGGGATTTGTTTGTAGTTTTCAGTGTTTACTATTCTCACCTCGACATGACTGCATCGTGACCGCTGTAAACAGATGAAAAATTGCTATCGGAGTAATATATACTGGTCGACATGTGACCGTTACACCCAGGTGTAATATATAAGTATTTTTTCGTGGGGGTGGATCTAGACTTACCGTTACAGGCAGGTGTATAGCTTCTAGAATTTGAGTAGATTGACGTACTATTAAGTTTATAAATCATATGTGTTACTTTTATCAACAAATGTTATAAATAACAAGACTATTGCCAAGCATTTATGTCCCCAACCGGCTCCACCATTGTCAGAAATATGTTGTTGTTTTTTTTTAATATTGCCATAACAACCATAATTCTTGACGTAGGAACATAATGAAATGACGTGCATAATCTCCATATTGCCATCTATCGGTGTTTTAAGTTTCATGAACAAAGTACGAAGAACTTTAAGTGTATCGCATGATCCAGAAAAGTGTGGCAGACTGACGGACACACAGAGCGCAAACCATAAGTCCCCTCCGGTGAAACCGCTAGGGGACAAATAAAATATTATGTTATAAATATTACGACAACATATTATTGAAATGGCATAGGATTTAATCATTTATAGGGATCGTTATTTAGTAATGTTGTAATGCATATTTGAACGCAAATTAAAAAGTAATGCAAATAAAAATAATGTGTAGATCTATATACAAACATTTAACAACGATATATACAACACTGTAATTAATTTTGACGTGCATACTCGCATGTGACTGGCCTATCGGCTCGTGCAATACAGTTCATTATCTGTTTACTCGTACAAATATGCAAATGATAGTCATTGCAAATGTGAAAGGAATTATTTATTGCGAATTGCTTCTAAAATAAAAAGCGTCTGTATCTGTAAGCGTAATATGACGGATCTCTGGAGGTCTATTCTCACCCAGTTTTAAATTCCGCAGTGTCCTGGAGGACTTGGTGAACGCATGCCATATGATTCGATACATCATTGTGAGAGTGACTATAAATGTATTTTCTCGGAATATATATTGCTCGATGTACTTTACAAAGAGTTCAGGTATTGTTAACATTTCTAGAAGTACATTTCTTGTTGTGCTGGTTTTATACTTAGTTTAAAATTGTATTAAGTAACTATTTATTTCAGCATTTTTGTCATTGGTCACAAATATAGATCTTTGATTCATTAAGTCACCATATTTGTTACTTTGTTACCAAAGTTGTAACTTGAGGTAAGTACAAAGTACTACTTCATTATTTCACTTGTAGACATCACATACGTACATTATAATTGATATATGGTTGCAATTAATAAGCTCCATTGAAATCTGACGTTATTACACATATGTAATAACATATATACTAAAGTTTTAGACCAATAGTTATAAATATAAAAATATAACATAATCAATACATTTTTTAAATAAAACATGCTTGTATTGTTGCCGTGAATTGTATTATGATTTTTTAATCATAAACTATTTACTTTGTAAACACAGAGTGCTTACTATGTCAACTTGAGCTTTTGTCTTCCTGGATGTATTGTTTGATAAACTTGTTAAACTTATAGTAAGTTCAGCCTCAATAGCAATTATAGTGTACATTTATAAAAAAGGCAACATCAATTAAAAAAAAAAGTGTTCTTTATAAATACACTTAAACTAATAAATCTTAAAAGAGCATAAGAACTTAAAAATGTTCTCGGTTAGGAATAAACGCTTCTTGTAGAATACATTGGCAAACGAAATAAATGCATGACCACTGTATGTAAGAACGTTTTGCTGAATAATCTTGTCAAAAATAGAAATGTGACTTGCGTATGTCATTCGTAAGGTAGACTAGGGACCGCAACATATTTGTTCGACAATTAAATTGTATCGGATCAGACATACGGTTGCTTGTCTTCATCCTGAAAATCTGGAAACCATTAAGGATAGTTCAAGAAATAAACCATTTTCAGTTATTCTATTTATGCCAAAAAAGTGAAATGAAGATGGCAGATGAATTCAAATCCTTGCATTACACCATATAGAAACATTATTAATACTACTTTAATTTATGAGTTACCATTTCAATAAAAAATAAATAGAACATGATTCAATAAAAACATCATTAACAAATTGTGTTAAAGATAGTCAAATTATAAAAACAAAAACATATAAAAAATAAATAACCGACAGGAAGCGTCAGTCAAGAATTTCAATGATGACATAATCCCGACGTACTAAATTGTTTAAACCAGCTCAAACATATGTTCAGCTTTCGTAACTATGCGTGATAGCACACACGCCTAGTTGAGGTTTTTCTCGTAACAATAAGTGTCCAATTTGAAAACTAATTATTTTCCTCGTATGTTTAATTCAGTGTACTTTCATTGTTTATTACAGAAGTTGTCATAGATACATTATAAATTAATGAAAAATTAAATGCGGTATTACAGTGAATCACATAAGGATCATGTATATCATGATAATGGGCTGTGGCACATTAAAGTCACTGTCAGTTTATATTTATTTTTACGAAACAAGATCGTACTTGAGACGTAGTGCAGACGGGGTCGGTCTGTCTGAGAACGGATTGGACGCACTAGAAAAGGACTCGATCGGTGTAGCATCGTACAGGTAATTTCGCTCCGATCGCAATACGTTCTGCCACGTTCCTAACCCGACCTTAGTACGACCTATCCGTCCTTTGTACGTCCATTCCGTTTCCAGTACGTTGTCCCTACGTTTAATTATAGAACGGGATGATCGGAAGAAACTTTTGAATAGGCTGAACGTTCTGAAACACCTCTCCCGTTCAACCCCGTTCTAGGCCATCAACAAAGTTCGAAGACAGTTCGTAACACGTTGCTACTACGATCACTCCGTTCTCACACAGTTCGAGCCCGTTTAGTCACATTTTTCAAAACGTACTGCGAACGGAGTCGGTGTATCGAGGGTATTATGCACGTTGGTGGACAAAAATATACCGGAGTGTTTATCAGCAAACGGAGAATATGAATATGATTAAATATTTACTTTAGTAAATTATATATTAATGCTTTTTGCAATTGTATGTATGGAGATAGAGCATTCTGCTAAAAAAATATAAAAATCGTTAATTACTTTGCTCTAAGTCCCGGTGATGGTGCAGTACAGCGTTCACCCGTTTGTAAAAATGTGGGAGATGGAGCAAAATAGAATCGAAAAACTTCTTCTGTTTGCTATACTAAATGCGGGAGAAAGAGCAAAATGGAATCGAACAACTTCTTGTGTGACGACTGAATCTTGAATCCGATTACGTCATATTAAAGATCTCGTTCTCATGAACACAGCGATATAAAAAAAAACAACAACTCATGTTTGAAAAAAATGGAGATAGAGCACTATAGCAATAAAACGACGAGTAGTTTTTAGTTATTTGAAGCATTGGAACATATGGTTTAAAATAAAAGTTCACTTAGCCCCCCTGGTATTTGCTTTGATCTACACGTTCGGTCATATCTGTACTGCCATTTCATTCCTTCATATAGTTTTATCAATATAATACGGCGGCCTGATAAAAGCTCTTCGGGCATAGCCACTTAGCATCTATTTCCATTTCGTGGAATATATTACTATCCCTTGGCGATCGTTTGTACTGTATATAAACGGTATTTTGTCGAAATTATTCGATGTAGCTACGTACTAGGATATATTGTTCATGAGAATTATTATAATTATAATTATTCTTTAGCAAAATGAACCACATTCTCTCTGCTGCTGTTATTCTTGTTGCCACATCGGTCTTTGGTATGTGATTGTTTTTCTTTAAATTAAAAGTGTATAAACGTATTGAAGTATTTAAATACTTTCACTCTCGTTGTGACATAAATATTTAAAAAAAACACACACAAAAAAACTTAAAATATAAAAGCGTGCATTTAACAAAGCTAACGGACAATTTAATTAGGACATTACGAGAGTTTATGTTTTGCGTTGTTTAAAATGAATCGCACAACCAAGTATTAACCCTTTGCATGCTGGAAAATTTGTCGTCTGCTAAAATGTCGTCTGCTGAATTTCTAAAATTAGCATTTTCTTCGATTTTTTTCAAAGAATACTATCAGAATAGCAAACAGTTTGGATCCTGATGAGACGCCATGTTGCAAAGCAGACGAATGTTATGATGAGCCAAACTACGCCTGTCCCGACGATCTGTGTGGTGGATACACGTGTAACAAACCGTCGGATCTGAATCTTAAGTGCAGGTAAAAGTAGCTTGATACATTAATTGTTAAAAAAAAAAATATATATATATACATATGTATATGAACGTGAAAAGATAAGCGAATCAGGGTGTAATGGTAAATTGTTATCTTTTCACTTAATCTAAAGAAACATTGTAAGGCTGCCATTGGCTAGTCCTCTCCAGCCAAAATTTATGCGATCGTTAAAACATATTTTTATTTAAATTAACTTTGATATGCATTTAGAAATAACATTAACTTTATTAATCACGTTTATAGTGGCACAGTGTAGCTTAAGTTCGATTTTGGGTCGAATGGAATCAGACCATAAGTCAATTATTAGTGAAAACATATAACCATGTTAACCCATATACATTATTAATGATGGCAATAATTTGGTCAGAATGTTTTTCGTGACAATAGCTTAACTATGTTGAATTTTGAGGTTTTGAGTTGTGCCTTAATGTTGATGGCATTTTTGTACCAACGAAAATATTATGTTTTTGACAAGTGATGTAAGATCAGGTCACTTCATTATTGACAAAAAAAACTTCAAATACTTTAGATGCCAATGGTTTGTATCAATCATAAAGAAACAGGGCCAGTATATTTATCTTATTAATATAATGACATCTGGGCATTTCTCGAACTTGGCGCATGCGTGGCCCGCCGGGACACAAAAAACTGCCAGGTCTCGTCGCTCTCGGACACATACTCGGACATATTTATAAATGCGTTATAAGGGAGTTATTGGCATTTAGGTTACAAATCTAAGATGTGTACCTTTTCCGTCAAATAATGACAAGCAACATTTATTTAGTCATGATGTTTTGTCTTGGCCATGCCGAAAAAAAAGTTCGACACTTTAGCAAACACAAGGTTATAAGGTCAATGTTTAGATATGTTTGAAACTACTTAGACTCAGCTGAACATTTGGATACTATCATTATCTTTTAGGATGCTACAAGTATAGCGCTCAGATTCTGTGGAATGAGGTTGTATATGTAATACTAGATCGTGAGATAGCTCTTACCGAAATGAACGTGAGCGGCATTTATCAGTTCAACTAATTGATTTGATGAAGTTTGGCAATGGCTGAAATGAAAGTGCCATACATGAAATGACCTAAAATGTTATTGGAATCAAAGCTTAACACTATTGCACGCTGCATAGAAATGTGATGGTCTAGATAAAAAATATTTTTAGCAATAAACAGTGTTATTGTTAAAAAAATGTGTCATAGATGTTTAATTGTACTTTGTTATTTTTACAATAATGTAAATTATGTTATCGAATTATATATTTCTTTTAATTTCATGTTTTTGCAAGCGTATACTTGTAAATGCTCGTAATGTCTGATTATAAGACGATCACAAAATACATCACGCTTTTTCAAGACGTTGCAACCAGTATCAGCTGCCGTTCCAGCTTTTTAACTCTTTCATTGCTGGAACCGAATTTTGAAGGCCTTTGCAAACAGTTTGGATCCAGATGAGACGCAACACAACGTGGCGTCTCATCAGGATCCAAACTGTTTGCTATTCTAATAGTATTCTTTGAAAAAATAGAAGAAAATGTTACTTTTAGAAATTCAGCAGACGACATGTTAACAGTCGACAAATTTCCCAGTATGCAAAGGGTTATTACAAAAAGTATAGTAAAACAGCAATCTTGGCATATAAAGAATCACTCCCGACACATAATGAGATTTATGTTCACATATACTGCTTGTTAATTGTTATCGATTTAAGTTAATTGCTGTTTTCAGTTGATTGGATTTCAACATTCAATTCCATGTGTGGTTTCCATTTGATTTGTTAGAGATACGATACGATAAAAATTATAAAATATAAGCCCATTATTTGAAGAAAGGGGTTGATTGGTTGACCTTTACTTATGTTTGTGTGATAGTTGTTTTTATTACATCGAAATTATATTTTGATAATTTCTGACGGTAAAGAAAGCTCAGGTATGTTACTTTTGTTGGTTGCAGGTCAGCACTTTTTTTTCATATACGGGCTAAGCAAATTTTGCAAAGCTTAGTAACTTAAGTGAGTAAAATTTTGATTGATTAATTTATTTGCAGACCATGCCTCATATTGTATTACGTTTGTCACAGTATAAACTCAAAGCTCCCTTGATTATTTGCATCAATTGCGCTCTTTTTAATATTTATTGAAGTGAGTGATTCACCAGGCTGTTTAGGTTATCGGGCAGGTATAATTGCTTCCAAAGCAGTATATGGTTATAATTACATTACTAACGTCAACGGTTGTTTAACATTCAAATTCATCTCAATGTTTATACATATAGTATTTAAGTTGAATCTAGTTATGGAATCTTTTTAATGAAATACTTATATTGCTAAACAATCTGTGTTGTTCATGTCTTAGAATCAACGACTGTGGCGGTTGCAAGCGTGTCTGGTACATAGGAAATTATGACGTGAAGTGTCTGGAAGAAGTGAACGAGTATGATTAAAGACTACGGTGGACTTGTTTAATAACCATTCTTATTGTATGCTGACAATATAAAAAGTTATTATGTATCTATTTGCAAAAATACTTTGTTTCATTTAATTTAGCCCAATAAAAGTCAAGGATGACTGTGTTTTGAATTTTTGAATTTTAAACTGCATCCCTCAATCAAACAGTTCCAAACTTTCATCTTAATGATGAGAGTTTTTGCACGTATACAGTTGTACTTACCGAAGTTGAAACTGTTTATTTCAAGCTGGAATATTTATCGCAGATGTGATCTGAAATTGTTTAAAGTACACAACACAACCCATGTCAGTATCTATATATTCAGTGTGTTGTATAATACCATATTAATATATTCTTTCGAAAATCGAATACAGGGCATTGAAAGTACGTGTCACCGCTTTTGAACAGAAGAAAATAAAATATTTGATTATAGTATACGTCAAAAAATAAAATCGATTGCCTTGGCATTATTTACGTACAGACGATTTAGGTTCATCTCTTACCGAAACAACAAAGCTCCGATCCATAACTTTCATAACCTTAATTTTTTTTTTAATAAGTTGTCTTTCAATTAAAGCATAACTTGTAAAGTTATACTTAACTAATTTGTTCCCGACATATAACTTTACCATGCACATGTAACCAATCCTTATTGAGATTCATAACATAATAAACTTAGGCCTACAGAAAACTGTGATTATAAACACAGATTTTACGCAGTAAATCATCCACAGCCATGGCATGCACTCAGTGAAACTCCAGTCGCATCAGCAGAAGGTCCCTCTAATTATCACTACAAAGCCATTATTGCAATCATGTTACGATTGACAATATATGCTCATAGAAAGGTCAATGAAAAGCATTGTTTGGGCATTTAAACTTGTTTATTTAATTAAAACCTTACACTTAGCACAGAAAAAAACGACTTAAATAGCACATCTACACAATCTTGAAAGTTACACTGGATTAACATCGGGTTTAAGGTGCCTGAAACTTACACTGGTCCTTATATATTCACAAGAAAAAGGAGCCAAAATAAAATCAATACTTAAATGTTGATGCTTGACTTCAGTTGTAATAACTTATAATCATACACATTGATAATAGCAATATGTTTGATAACTAGTGAAGCTTTATTACACGCTTTGACAAAAGTGCTTCAGTATTTAGTCATGGATGGGATAACAACTGACCTTTCGACAGCCGATTGATTGACAGGCTTATTAACCAATCAGATTACTGCATAGATTAGGCCCGTTTCTATCCGCCATTTTGTCCGTCAAACTCGCCGTTGTTCGTCACATAAGCTTATACGTAATGCTGTGTTTTAAACAAAGACAATGGTTAAAAGGTGCTGTTATGGCACTTGTTATTCAGACACAATGTATCCAGAACGGTTAAAAGATGGAACTACGTTTTTCCGTTCCATTAACCGGGTACTAATCTTAAAAAATGCAAACGTTGGATTCGTCTTTGTAGTCGTCTCAACGAACAGCTTAATCTCAACATATTAAGCTATCGCCCGAAAGCAAAACACCTCGACGTTTGTTCTAAGGTCGTCATAATAAGATACTACGCGAAAATAGAATATGTAAGTTTTGCACCGGACACGCTATAGAAAACGAGTATCACTTTTTACTTGTTTTTCCTCTATATAGAGAAATTAGAAAGGAACATTTAAAACCATATTTTCAAAGGTGGCTAACGTTAAATAAATTTGACATTCTAATGCAGTCGGCTAATAAAAAAATATTCTAAACTTTGCTAACTAGATTATTAATGCTAATGAAATGCGTAATAATAAAGACAATCAGTTATAATTTTTAATAATATCACATAAAATAGAGCATTTTTATTTTTTTCGGTTTAAATCTTCCGAATTTAATGTAGCTAGTTGTATATCGTTAAAAGTTAAGGAACTATTTTAAAATGCGCATGTAATTATCAATAGTTGCCAATAAATGTCATTTTACACCATATGTGGGCTTTCTACTAATCCGTTATCAAAACAGATGCCGCAAACTGTGAATGACCCTTGACACTTTGATAGCCAGTCTGATTAGCGAGTTTTTTTTTGTACATGAAAATTCTTTCAACTTCTTATATTTTAAACATTGCAAAAAATAGTTTAAGAGGAAATTAATAATATATTGTGTATGTTACTTTTTTGACGACATTGACTATGTTACACGATTATAACAATGCTCATGGGTCATTTTGACCAAACGCATTATAGATATGTGTTATATCGGATTTCAATATAACGTTCTTTGTCTTCTTATATAATAAATTTACTTACCTTTGCCACATTTGCAATATTGCCATCGGTTGCAAAATTAACGGCTTTTAATTAAAAAAAAAACATCTATTACTCAATGAAAAGTATTGTGACAAACGACAATGCATACTGTATGTGATAATTTGCGATAATTGGCCGACTTTGACTATAGATTAACGACTTTTAAGTAGACTTATAAAAAAGTTATGACTATTTCATAGATATGATAATTATATTCAGCATAACTATTCAATGATAATAAAAATATTGTATGGCCTTTCTGGTATACCATGAGGCGTTTTTGGTTCACTGATGCGGACTTTTTGGGAAGCCTTTTTGGTAAACGGCCTTTCTGGTACTATATCTTTGAGGGGAGCTAAACACCTATTTGATACATTACATTTAACACATTTTAAATAAAACATGATAGCAATAGAAACATTTCATGTAATTTGGACCGAAATCTCTGTGAATATCTTCCAACGTACCGATTCGCGTAGCCAGTTTTATGACGGACTTCGGCGGAGTGACCTCCCTTGAAATCGGGGGGCGTGGCTTCACTCTCGCTGTCGAAAGGTCAACTATAGTAATGTATTTTTATTATGAACATGAAAAGTTCTTTGTTGTTTAATAACAGAAATATCTATAAATGCATGGGAAATAAAAAATATGTGTTTGCGATGCAATATGGCTACATTGACTAGTTCTGAAACGATGTTTTCCTTTTAAACCCATTTATGCCTAGCGTCTAGAAAAAAGGCCTTGGCAAACAGCGTAGACCCAGATGAGACGCCGCATGATGCGGCGTCTCATCAGGGTCTGCACTGTATGCTTTAAGAAATTGAGACGCAGAAAGGAATAACGTCTAAATATTATGGAAGATCCAACAAAAAAGGCGTATTGTGTGTTTATCTACCACATAGAATGAATTATATATTTACATATTTGTTAAAACATCTTTATAATCAGTCAATGACCAAGACCTAGTAATGTGATCAGCCTTTTGATAGTATTATGCCCTTTTTGCACTTACTGTAAAGGTTTGCATGCAAGAAGTTCAGATATCTGTAAATCTCTGCATACAACAAATATCTTTGTAACTTCTATGGATATACAACTAAAATTTCACACATGTCGTTCGATCATCGTGTGTTGTTATCATCTGCCCATTTATCCGACCTGCAGTCCAGCACAATTATGCCTATAGCTGTACTTAGAAATTTCAATTTCACTTTTGTGTGCAACTGATCAATTATTCATTTTATCTCTACTACAGCATATTCAATAAAAGATTCATGTTCCCATTGTGGTCATTATATATCGTCACTTACCAAGACCATAACACATTTTTGAAGATGATGATGACGGAACGACAACAACATCAACGTCAATTCAACATCAGCGACGTAGATCCGAGTCTATAACCATAATAAGTACCATACGATGAGGAGACTTTTTAACAGACATTTGCATATAGCGTTGATGTGGATTTTATTAGTTCCATACTACGAGTGAACTGTTCGATGGACATTGGCTTTTAAAATTTATAGTGATATTATCGTGTTAGAAGTATTTTTTGTGTTATGTCATTTGTTTGTGTTGTATGTATTGTAGATGTAGTATGTTTCGTACAACCGTTAGCAAATGATTTATATCAAGGATATTCGCACATTAATTGAGCAGTATTATATATGTTAAATGCATATTTCTAAAAATATAAAATCTTCTTTAATGGAGTGAGCAATGTGTGACTTAGTCACACTGCATAAACTTAAGCTATTGCTTCAATTAAGGAAATATACATATATTGCATCAGTTGATTCATTCGTACTCCATACATATCCATGGGCTACTACTGTATTTATTTAACTTACTTTGATGTTTCCGCCATGTACTTGTTCAAACTCCACGTAGCAGTTATCTCCCTCCGGTTACTGGCGATTACCACTGCCATCACAAGAAAGCCCATCCAGATTTGGAAGGATTTCATTCTTGTTTTTAAGTATAACATTATGAAAACTAGTAGCATTTTCTGTTATATTTTGACAAAGTTTATATGTTAAGTTTCATAATGAACAAGATATTTGTTTGTCAGAAACACAATGTCCCCTTCTGCGCCGCTTTGAAACTATATATTTGACCTTGGACCCTGAAGGATGACATTGACCTTTCACCGTTTAAAATGTGCAGCTCCATGAGATACACATGCATGCCAAATATGACGTTGCTATCTTCAATATTGCAAAAGTATTAAATGGCAAAATGTTAAAGTTGGGGCAAACAAACACACAAACACACAAACCAACCAACAGACAGGGCAAAAACAATATGTCCCCCACTATAGTGGTGGGGGACATAAAAATATCAACGGGAAAAATATTATACCGCTTGGCTCGGCTATCATCACGTGGTTGGTTTTAACGACAGAGATTTGATAGCGAGCAACCTCGGAACCAGGCAAATTGGTACTGTATAAATGTATAAACTGACGGATAGTTCTTGTATCATAACATAACAGTGCCAGTTTAATTTGCAATAATGTGAATGCTTTTTACCTATTCACTTATTGATGGTGATATATAACGGCGTGACTCGTAAATTCGAAAATATTGTTTTCAGAAAATTGTGATTTAATAAATATAAACGTATAATGATACGGTTAATAAACGTATAATGCAGTTATATTACTTAACGAATTTGTGTTTAAATTACGCTGCACAAACACGGTTTATACGTATACACTAATATCATTAAAGCGGAATTAACTTGCTAACGATTTAGTTGCGAATTACCCCACAACATACCTGAGGGCGACTATATTATAACACAATGTTTTTGTTTATGACACACGGTTGGTTATACCGTAACACATTGAGAAATTTTGAAGGGGAAAACACATTAGATAATAAAACACCAATATGTTAACCAATCATCTACCACTGCGATGTTTACTTTTGAGTCTACTGCCTCTTTTCACAGATGTTGCAGCTGTATCAGCCGTGGCGCTGAGAAACGCATTGATACAGAGGCTATTTATGATAGTGATATTTTCTCTTTCGGTTTAAATCGAACCAGTGTTAAAATATTATGACATATTTGTATTACTTAAACAATTATTCAAATACTATTTCACTGAATATAGTTATTTTGGTATCGTAAAACTACTCATCCTGTGTAAGAAATGTTGCAATAATATCGTACGGTATTTGAGATTCCGCTAAATATTAATCCATGGATTCAAATATGCATCATATATATGCATACATGATAATTATCATTATATAATTTTAATATATTAATATAAAATATTTAGTTAAAATTGTGCCCTTCATTTAATCTGGTGTTTCTTTTATATTATCGGCTATTTGTATTCACACGTTTACTTGTCATCTCTTTATTGACTCTTCAAAGACGGTTACAGCCGTGTACAACTTATAGTCGCGTTAGACGTTCCAGTTGTGCAAACATTGTAAATATTTGAAGTAAAAACTGTTGTTGTGTTGTTTTATTTGAAATATTAATATTTGTCGACTGCAATGTATGGATATACAATTTACATTATTTACTTAAATATAGTGAACCATACACAACTTCTGTTAGTAACATATACATCGTTAGACATTTTGGTTGACGTCATACATTTTGAACCGTGCTCTGTGAAAAGGGGGTTTAATGCATGTGCTAATCAGGGACGACACTTTCAGCAACAACTAGATTTTTGCCAAAAATAGATTTTCTTGAAACGAAAACTATCATAAAAGCGGAAAGTGTCGTCCCTGATTAGCCTGTGCGGACTGCACAGGCTAATCTGGGACGGCACTTACGCACATGCATTAAGCCCACTGTTTTGTTATGGTCGCCGTAGCGTAGTGGATATGGTGTCCGCCTAGCGATCGGGGGGTTTCGGGTTCAATCCCCACTGCGGAAGCGTTCTTTAGTGCTGGTTCTAGTCCCAGGAAACGGACTCGAGAGGGTTTCAAATAACCCTGAGGCTTTCTATGCAACCGAGCTAAAATAAATAGGTTTAAATTAAACCCACAGTTCACAGAGCACGTCACATTTGTCTTATGTGAAAGACTTGTGACAAAATGGATGTGAAATCCATTCCATCTACGAAAAGTTGACACGTTGCTAAGGTTTGATAAAGACATGATTCCAAACGTAATAATGCTAATTTTAGGAGCACATATTTCATGATACCAAATATATAATTGACTTGAGAAGAACTTTTTGTTGTACACATACAAATGTCAGATATGATAAACATTTAATAAATGCGTCGTATGTATGCACATACAAAAATCTTGATGTTGTTGTAGGGTTTTCCCCAACAAACGCAGCTGCAACGCAATTACGCACGGTATTCATATCAGCTTATTTTATTATATTGTAAGCGTTATACATAGCACACTGCCTATATACTATAAACAGAACATGGGCAAATTGATATTTTTTTTAATCACTAATACAATTATATCAGTTGTGAAACAATATTTAAGCATTATTGACACACAGTTATGTTAACAAACAAAAAACACTGACACAGAAATGCGATAAAAACAATAGTGAAATATTTCGTCATAGATACGTCTTAGATAAGACCATTTTTATCAAGGATGGTTGTATAAAAAATAACGCAATCAGTTTTACCTATTCACACAAATAATATAAAAGGACGTGTAAGCTAATTTCCTCAAATGCTTGTTTTGTTTTAAAATGATATTTGAAACTTTCACAACAAAACCATCTAGACTAACGCAACCATTCATTTCTCACAAACAAAACATTTGTCACTTTAATTAATGTGTGGTTACTTTCATTACATTCAAAGAGTTAACAATTTACATTCGTAAGTATAATAGGTCCCATTATATTGGGCAACTGTACATATTGGAATTCAGAGTGATCCACCGAAGAATACAATTAATTTTTCTACAACATATAATTATTTTTGAAATGATTACACATGTGAGAAACCTTATGTATACATATATATTTAACAACAACAAAAGATATATAAGAAAATATAATGTTGTTTGCATTTAGCAGAGCATTTATATGTATATCCAGCGATAACTAGAATTTTAAGACGCACCATTTCTCAAAACTGAACTCGAAAGTGAAAAACCTAGCACACCGTTTATATGTAAGTTCCAAACAAAGTTATCATTTTTAATTAATGATTTTGATTACATGTCTATGAAGCCGGCGCTTTTAATTAATCATGAAGCTACTTAGCTGTTAAATATTGGCTTTACTTTAAATACCGCATGTTCGTACTAAATGCAGCACTAGTTTTATGATCATTATTTCAATACTAGATTTGCATGTTCCCATCCCAACGAATTCGCCATTTGTTTTTGATAACCATGATTCATTTTCCAAAACACATGCATTTTGATAAAATTTTGTGAATTTCCAACTAAAAAGCAGCACAAACTATAAACTAAGAATTTATCCATCCTTAATAAATTTATTATTGAAACGAGATCCAATTTTGTCTGCAAACTGTAATCGTGGGTACTTTTACGTGGTCCAGCAGTGCTTGTAAAGAATACAGGATGGCGCCTCTCCATGGGAAAACGGGAAATGATGCATGTGCGTAAAGTATCGTTTAAAATTAGCCTGTGCTGTCCGCACAAGCTAATCATGGACAATACTTTCCGCTGTAATGGAATTTATCGTTTAGTTTAAACCTATTTATTTTAGCTCGATTGCATAGAAAGTAGTTCCTACTTATTTGAAATGCTCTCGAGTCCGTTTCCTGGGCCTAGAACCAGTACTTGGTGTCTATATGGGAGATCGAAAGAACGCTCCCACAGCGGGGATCGAACCCGTGACCTCCCGGTCGCTAGGCGGACACCATATCCATTACACCACGGCGACCTTAAAATTTATCGTTTAAAGGAAGTCTCTTCTAAACAAAAATCCAGCTTATGTGGAAAGTGTCATCAGAGACTAGCCTCTGTGAACTACACAGGCTTATATGGGACGACACTTTACGCTTATGAATAAAGCCCACTTTTAACAGAAAGAGACACAATTAATCATAGTTAAATAGCGTTTTTTATTAGCACTCGGATGTTTCCATGCCATACGATTCCCATACTATTCCTTGGCAGGTCCGTACACAAGTGTCTTCATCTTGATCACGTAGGCGCTCACCTTACTACTGAAGCCGTTTGGCGAGTATGACCCGGTCCTTGATGAAATAACAAAACCTAGAAAAACAGAAAGGACATTTTCCATACTTATCGTTTTCTATATAAAATAATATATTTCCATTATTTTGCAAAAGACTTCCGCAACGTTGATGTGGAGTATAACTTGAATAAAAAAAAAATTGAAAGTCCTGTCGCACGAACATTTGAAAAAAACTTTAAGAAAGTAAATCTGATGAACATCATACCGACTATATAACAATCCCGCATTGAAATCGGTCGAATAATAAAGACAGTGTATTAGGTAGGATATACACGCGATAACGTGTGATTTTTTCCGGAGAAATTTAAAATTTACGCATGATGCGGCGTCTCATCATGGGTCTGCGCTGTTTGCTTAAAGGAATTTCTAAATATAGAAATAAATATACTAGACATCCCTAATTTTGGAAATAAATTGATTAAATTAAGAAGGATGTGAGAGTCCACTAGGCTTAAATGGGTTAATAATGTATTTTTTTTAGAGGTATTGATTGAGAGATTTACGTAAATGTTTCAAACATTTTATGTACGTATTATTCAAAACGGTAATAGAGCTATTCGGAAAATTAAAAATAGTAATAGAATAACGAAAAATCCTATGGTTGTCTACATTTTAATGTTGGGGTAAAAACAACTATTGCGCTACAAAAAATAACACTGCGTTCTCTAAAGTGTTATGTTGTTATTGATGCTATTTAAACTAATAATTTCGATTGAACCTTCCGTAAACAAAAGGATAACGATTTTGTGTAATCCGCTTAGTAATGAGTGTGCTTCGGGTTGTATGAATATAAAATATACATCGTTGTTTAATCTATGATCGTTTTTAAATGTTCATAACCTATATTGAACAAGTACTCCTAACTCTCATGAAGCACGTGTATTGAACTGAAAGGTTAAGAACATAAATGATAAATTTCTAGTGGATTATCTAATCAAATAGAAGAACATGAAAAGGAGCCGAGATCCCATGACTTACAGACGGCAAGTAGAATAAGAATGACTCCAATCGCAACCAATGGGAAGACGACGTAAGCCCATGTAACGTTAATTTCCGTCACGGCCGTAGCAATCATCGTCTCTGCAATTGGCGTTCGGTATTTTCCGGGATTTTCCGTAAAGTCGGTACTTGATGGATACACTGTCGGTGACGGGGAGGACTTGGCTGTTGTCGTCGCGTTTGTTGTAGTTAATGTTGATAACGATGTTGGTGTTGTTTCTGCTGTTGTTGATGTCGTTATGTTTCTACAATAAACAACAATATCTAGGTTTTATTACAGAAACATGTCTTAAACTTTGACCCCATATTAATAATTTGAATAAAGAAGGAAACAATTATACGATACTTATTGTCAAGTAATCTTGATGGGTCTTAAGTGGAAAACTAGGTTTGTCTACTGAAAATACGGGAATGCGAATCGTAAGATCATAATATTCGACAATATATCAGGAGCAATCAACAACACAAACAAGGCTATCCATTTAACACCTACATTTCATAACAACCGCCATCAAAGCATTCGAACCCGTCCCCGCAGCATTCCAGCCCACAGCACTGCGTGGTTTCCAGGCACGCCAGTCCGTTGCCACAGCAACGAAACCCCTCCTTATAGCACCCAGAGGCGTCCGGACAGCACAGCATGTCACTGGAGCAGCAGTAATCGCCGCAGCATTGCGCTTGCTCGGGGCAACACCCGTCACTTCCGGTGCAACATGTATATCCGGCCGGGCAACAGCGTTTTTTATCTGAACAGCAGTTTGTTCCATTTGGGCAACACAGGGAATCCCCACAGCAGCTTTCTGATGATTGGCAACAGCGTGAACTTCCTTGGCAACACTCGTAACCATGGAGACAGCAGTGCTGGCCGCAGCAAAGGTCAATGTCGCTGCAGCATTCCCGTTCACCAGGGCAGCAGACTGTGTTGTTCACGCAAAGACCGGTACCGCATTCTGCCGCATCTATGGCGAAATAGAAATCGTTGATTTTTAAAGTTTACATAAGGTACGTATTTTAAATATTATTCTGTGTATTGTGTTTTGTGATATATTTAAAAGTAATAAGTATTGTTCCTTTTTTTACAAAACTTTGTTGGTATACAAGCAGAGCTCTATGTATTTACATGTATAACAACACTTAGAATTGTTTTACATAATTTTACCACATGTCATACCCTGTTTCCCCTGTACTATATACCTTACATAATAAATTATTTTTATCTTACACATGTGTAATACACTTTAAGCGTTTTCATTGACTTAGTTTTCGTTTATTGACCAATCGCATTTTGTTATTTTGCTGAAATGACGTTGCAACGTCAAATGCCGTCTCGAAATGTAAACAACATTCGGGATTTATCATTATGTTTGCGTAAATATTTATTTAATTTCCTCATTTAAAAGCATGTAATAAAAAAGATCTGACACTCGTTGTCATATCATACCAAATTTTATTAAACTCTTCCAGGAAATTCGTAAGTAAGCTCGCCAATGGCTCGCTTACTTACAAATTCCTGAACTCGTTTAATAAAATATGGTATGATATGACAGCTCGTGCCAGCTCCTATATATATTTTTTGCTAGGTAGCAACGTTCGATGCGCAAACACAAATGTGGCTCTTTGGTTAGTGCAATCGTTCTCAAAACCTCTGTTTTTTTGCGATGTACGCGTACAATTCAGCTCTAACATTAACACTAGAATTCCGTAATTGACCTATTCACAGTCTTGCATATTGCAGTTAATCAAACGGAACTTATATTTGTAACTTCAATGATCTATTAAAAAATGCATTTCCGTAAAAAGTATGTTAAAAATGTGCACCAAAATGATAATACACACACCAGAAAGCAGCCTTTGTCACGAAGTTTTTCGTGAACTAATACTCTATGAAATTACTTTGCGCAAATCGCCTTCCCTCAAATTTTGCCGGATTTAAAGCCCCGGGCATCAGAGGGGGTAGTCACGTGAAAAACATAGATGGCGGCGTCCCTACCGAAACAGTTTTTTTTCGCCGTTTTATTTCCTTTACATATAAACAGGAAATTAATACGAAATAAACGCTAATAATTTTCTTGCTGATATGACTGGAAAGTGAGCGGCATTTAAACGTCTAATAAAAGAAATAAATGGTATTAAACGGCAAGAAATATCTGACTCGTCATGGACGTCGCTATCTTGATTATCACCTGATTACCCCCTCTCAGTATATACATTTACGGTAATGGAAAAGCCTGGATTTTGACATCATAGATACCGGTAAATAATAGACGATTTAACGAACACACTCGAGTATACGATAAGGTTATTATTAAGTTCCTGGCTAAATAATAATAAAGATATGATTAAATTAATTAATGGATTATTTAATGAATGTTTAATGAACGCTGTATGATGGAATGCTGAATGAATGAATGATTGAATGAATAAATGAATAAATGAATAAATGAATAAATGAATAAATGAATAAATGAATGAATGAATGAATGAATGAATGAATGAATGAATGAATGAATGAATGAATGAATGAATGAATGAATGAATGAATGAACCAATGAATGAATGAACACATGAATATATGAACGAATGAATTAGTTCATAAATGAATGAGTGAATGAATGAATAAATGAATGAATGAATGAATGAATGAATGAATGAATGAATGAATGAATGAATGAATGAATGAATGAATGAATGACCGACTTATTAATATACATACTTTAAAGAAAATAAATAAATACATAAATAAATAAATATTTCTTGTTGTGTGTTTTTTTTAGAAGAAAAAAACAACAACAACAAAAATGCTCACTCACCCGCTGGACTGGCGCGTAGAAAAAAGACAAAAACAAGGCAACTGTGAATGAAACAATATAAGTTCATTCTCCGAAAGTTAAAGAATTTCCATTTTCGGCGTTAATATTCCTGTTTTGATCGAACTACATGTAAAATCCTCTGTTAACTGTATACAGATTCTTTAATTAGTGAACGATTTTTAGGTGTTTCGGGTGTTTCCATTTACGTGCATTAAGAACGATATTTGCACTGGTTTTGGTGTGGGATCGGATTGTACGTGCTCTGAATTCATATCTTCATTCAAAGATATGCAAGATGCTATCTAGAAATACTTTGTTCACGTTTTAGCCTGGAGACAATTCTAGTTTGAATAATATACACATTTACCTAGGCCCGATTCAACCGAAACTGCTCGGGCAGTAGTTACAAGTTTAAAGTCAACAGGAAAAACAAGAATGTTTGCGTTTAGGCCATTTTAATGATTTTGTAGACAACATTGTATATAAAAACGTAAACATGACGTTTAACCTTCTAGCGTTGACTTTCACAAAATCCACATTCGCATAAACGTTAACACATAAAAAACGACATCATTAGCATCAGAGACGGAAATGGGACGACAACACAACCTCCAAAACCTCCACAACCACCAACACCACTATTACTACCACAACCAAGTGCCCCACTACAACAACCACAAACAAAACCACTTCCACCAACAGTACTTCCATCCAAACCATTACAACCAGAACCAAAAACATCATCACCACCATCAACGCCATCTTAACAACCATCATCACCGCCACCACCACCGCCGCCACCACAACCACAAATACCATCTCCACCATCACCATCACCACCATCACCACCACTTACATAATCATCATCATTACCACATCCACTAAGACCTATACCACCAACGTCATCGGAACCACCACAATTAGAGCCGCCACAACCACCGCCCTCCACCACCGCAACCATCATTACAGCCACCACCCCACCACAACCATCGCGACCACCCCACCACAACCATCGCCACCACCATTCCACCACCAGCACCATCGCCACCAAAACAACTACCATAACCATCAACACCACCATCACCGTCAACATCTCCACCACCAGTGCCAACAACATAACCACCAACACCACCAACACTACCAACATCACAACCGTCACCACACCACCACCATCATCAACTCCACAAATGACAAAATATAATATATGATAGTTTAAAGGATCAATTTACTGTAACAGTAATCGTGTAACATACACATCGGCGTTATCGACGGGCCTCGAGATAACAAATCAACATCATTAATGGTGACTGTGTATCGCGATATCTGAGCCTCCGATCTCTCAAACCCCGGGGCAATGCCTGATCAGATGCATGGCGAGTTATAAGTGCACATGTGCGCCTTTTCAGATCGTAAAAGCACATAAAACAGGGGCTTTTAACAAAATTACTCTGCATATATATAATCAATGTGTATTCTATGGAAAAAATAGCGGCAAATGCCGTATATTATTTGCACCAAGAAACAAAGCAACGGGGTAGTTATAATATGCCTTGTTAAGAGGATAATAGTTTAGTTACTTGTGTGTTTCGTTTGAATTCACATGTCTAAATGTATGTGACTTGTGTTTCATGTATTTCTTCATTCAAGCAGGGGGGGGGGCTACATAAATTATGTAAGCAGATTTAGTTAACATAATGTGGCATGGATTATACAAATTCGTATATTAACTATTTAAACATAAGTATACATTGTATATGCGATGAATTAAAAAACATAACTATATTTATATAATATATTCTGTTTAAAGTCGTAGCGTTAAATGCAATAATTAGTGATATTTATGCAGTCAGCAATTATGTGCGTTGGTTTTAATACGTTTGCAGGAATCGTTTTTAAATCGACCATTAACATTATTGAAAGCAGAAAAGAACACAACAGAACAGAACAACTCTTTATTTGAAAAAGAAAACACGTGTTACCTAGCGTAAACTGTCATTAAGTTTTTTACATCTCCTAGTGTACAGAGGTTCTTGCTCATAATAAGTGACTTCATCTGATCAGTTATACACACACATGCGAAAATGTTGGCAAACTTACCAACACAAAGACTGGGTATATGTCGTCACGGTCGACGGGCAGATGGTTGGATATGCGCTATAAGACAGACAGTTATTTCGACTTGTACAATGTAAATGTACTTCGTCGAAAATACACAATGAAAACCGTACAGTTCGTCAGCTGTGATAGGAATAAAGTGTAATACAGATTAATTAATCATTTATTTAGCGAGTTAAGTGATGTAAGCACGAATAATGTATAACGCCAACACAACAGAGGATCAACAATTAACGCATACTTGCATTTAGTATAGATGTTCGTACTGTAAGTGATTTATTTACAAAAAGTATGCTTTTACAAATGTTTTTTTCGTATTCGATAGAAGTAAACATAAACATTTATATATACATGATATTTATAATAACATGTTTTTATGTATTTTTTTCTTATGTTCCCAAACGCCGGGAAAATACAAATAAAGTGAAATTGATCTTAAATATCGGTCGATTCGCAACAAATGCAGTATCGTTGGTTTCTAGATTATGATTTGTCTTGCATAACGACCGGTTTGAATATGTGATTGGTGGGCTGTCAATCATAGTCTAGTGACGCTCTATCTTAAAACTAATAGTGGTTATAGAAACAAAATGTTTTCAGTATTGGCTTGGTCGCGATTTCAAATGTATACTTTTCTATGCCCAAAATTGTATACTTCACTGAACATTACGCAATACTTATAAATGTATATATGCCGTTAAACACAGTCGCATGCACTTGACAAACACAATCATAGAAATATGCCAAACAAAACTAATTTCACAAACATCAATTACACTAACATGACAAATGTAAATTTACAGCCAAACATAATATATCGTGTATTGTTAAAGGGACCTTTTAGTAAATTGGTAAATTTTTGGTAAATTGACATTAAAAGATAAATGTTTCAGATTCGCAAATTTTCGTTGTAGTTATGATATTTGTTAGAAAACAGTAATGCTCAGCATTTACCATGATCTAAACTTTCCATAAATGCATCTTTTGACGATTTAAAAACTTGGAAATTAAAAAGCGTTGCAAAGCGAAACGATTGAATAATTTGGAGAGTTCTGTTGTTGTAGTTATATTTTGTGATACTACGAGGATTGCTTATATAAATTATAAAATACATCACTCTTTGAATGAGCACGGATGGTCGAATGGTCTAAGCAATAAACTTTTACTGCAGGGCTCAGTGGTTCGAGCTATACTAAACGTTTTCGGTTGATGTATGCGGATTTGGGTATATCGATAATTGAAAAAAAAAAGATAATCAATGTCCTTTGTTCATTAACTGGTTGCGCTTTGCTTGCCACATACAATTGGAATGTTTTTAAAAGGTAGGCTAACACTTCTACACAACTGCAATATTGTCATGTTACGTTTGTCATATGTACATATAACGCATATAACCGATGACGTTGGTCGATAGGGTTTATCTCTCCAATAAAAATGAATGCCTCGAAACAAAACTGTAAACAAAGTTCATAAACTTGTACTTATACATTTAATTTCTCGCTCGCTTTTTAGTTCAATTACTTCTAATAAAGATCTGACGGCTAAGACCTTAAGTTTCTTTGGCCTAACAGTGTATAATGATTTCAAAAGGTTGGATGCATAATTAATTATTTCGCTATAAAAAACGGCTTACAATTTACCGGAAGTAAAATAAAGAGACTTAGGGCTAGATCAAACGTAAACATGCCTTTACTCCCGTTTTATTCATACACATTCACCGATATATCTTAATGCAACATATCGACACGCGAAATCACGAACTTTAAGAGTATATATCAGTGTATCGATTGGCTCCATGGGCTCGGATGGACGACTATTACATTTTATGGAATCATATAAAATATTTCTGTACTTAGTCTGGATACGGTATGCATTGAAACCAGGAATACAATACACGTTATGATGCGCTGTTCCAGTGTCGCTCCTTATTTTGTTTGTGTGCTGATTATGCAGTGTCGTTTCGGCCATCAGTCACTTTTCTTATACAAAGGACCCGTGGTTAACTAAATCCCCTCCTTTTGAGACCGAAATATTGTCTCAGATGCATCATTGGTTAAATAGTCGTATCACACAAATTTATTATAAGTTCGACCAACAAATCTAAATCTTCATTTGTTTCTGTTAAATAGTGTTTCCGTATTAAAAAAGTCATAAAAAGACATGTGTCTCACGTTAATCCAATTTGCATTTTTGTATTTTCCGAATTTGGAGTTAGGTCCTACTCTGTTAGTTCTAAATATATGAAGAATTCTATCAGCAAGACATTTCTATGCGGCAAAAATAAAAAATTGTGCCTCAGACAAAACTACCTGTATGTGAATTGCGTTTCTTCACATAGGCAAAAGCGGCGTATCTACACGGTGACATGTATACAATAGACGACTGTACGGCGTTACACTGCCAACTTAAATTCATGAACAGTATTAACTGCAAGTAACACACGTATAACATACGAACTAAATGAACATAAACTTTGAGACTCAGCAGTTATTATTAAAATAATTTTTAAGCAAGATATCGTTTAGCTCATGCAACTGTTGTTTTATGCGATATTTGCATTTACCACTTAGTATTTGTAGTACTGGACCGGTGGCATGAGATATTAAAGTATCTTAAAGGGATCTTTTCACGCTTTGGTAAATTGACAAAATTGAAAAAAGTTGTTTCAGATTCGTAAGTTTTCGTTTTAGTTATGATATTTGTGAGGAAACAGTAATACTGAACATTAACCATGCTCTAATATAGCCAGTATATGCATCTTTTGACGATTTTAAAACCT